>NW_010405312.1:11202-32055 GCF_000710305.1 Buceros rhinoceros silvestris | reverse complement strand
CACTCCAATGGATATGGGCCAACCACCAGAGCTGGCTGGTAAAGAAACTGTGGCTTGTTTTCATCTGCTCCTTCCACAACCAGAATAAAATGAGAAAATGATGCACTGACAGAAGCAGGCAGTGAAAACAGATGCGGAGCTAGAAGTGTTAACTCCTCTGTCAAGTTAATTGTCTGCCTCTTGCAACTCAGTGCAGCTCAGTTTTGAAAGCTTTTATAGAAATCCAATTAAGTGTTGGCTGTGGAATTTTTAGTGATAATAACTTAACAGAACAATGCAAACTGGGGAGAAGGGGGGGTGTGATGGAAGGGTGTTATTCCTACAGAAAAGTGAGGAAAAAAGCTTAAAGTCATGATTGATTTTTAGGCTTTCAAAACTATTCCCATGTGAATTGCACTAGTAAACCCTGCCCTGGCAACAAGCCATCAGGAATAAAAGCAGACCCAAGAAAAAGAAAGATATGTACAGATGTAAGCTTTATGCAGAGCTTTCAGAGAGAACATGTTTCGTTGTGCAGTGAGTTATTCACTTAACGGGTCTCTGGATACAGGATTTCTTTGTGGAGGGCAGTGCTAGGCAAAGCTATTACAGCCTGGTATCTAGCAGCCCAGAGCCTTCTGCCTCCTTCTTCATTTTGTGCACTTCTGAAAGTCAGCCCAACTTCCAAACGGTATAGCTGAAATCTGAACCTCATTTTAACCTTGAATCTTGCTGTTTAGTTTCATTGAAGATGCTGAGGTCAGTGGGAATTGTGGATGCTCTGGGAACATATGCTTATCTCTGGACCAGCAATGGAAACCTCTGCGCAGGGAAGGAAAGAAATTATATTGGGAAGGCAAAGACAAGGGTTTCAACACAGAAAGTATTCAGGCTGTCTAAGAAGAGGAAAAGAAAGAAATCAAATGAAAACAGCAAGTGGAAAAGTAAGCTTAACCCTCATAATTTTATAACAAATAAAGAGTCACAGAAGATTTATGGAAATTATTTTCCTTTTTGAAAACTGGCGTTTTCAAAAGTGAAACCTTTGGCCAAAATTAATCATCAGAAACTTTCATGTCTAGAAAAACTGCATGGACTGTCTTTCCCTTTCATTTTTGTTTTTCAGTATTTTTCTTCTGCTTGTTTCTTTTGTTTTTTGCACCATTTCAGAATGGAGAAAAAGAAAGTTGAATTATGTGCAAACTGTAAAATTTGGCTTCTGCCTATCTTCACAATAAGAGAAGCTCTGGACTGGCTGGAGGCTATGGCCAATCTCTTCATTTCAGAGGCAATAAACCACATAAGAACCACGTGCACAGGTTCTCTGAGAATATTTATTTCAATTCCCTTTTGTTTCAGCCCTAGGAGACATCGTTCAGACAGAAAAGATAGGGCGTCTTCTTGTGTGATGGAGTGGACCTTGCTGAGATCGATTTGCATGAAAGACCTCACAGATTGGATGATCACTGGGAATTGATCCAGATTCGGGGAGTCTGCAAATGAATGCTGGAAATCTTTCAAACACATCTAGACTTTTGAGCCACTTTTCCTTCTGGTTTGACTGGTGGGAGCTGAAGAATGACCTCCTTTGCAGTATTTCTGCATTTCTTCCCTCTTATCTGGCATACAGACAGAAACTAAGTAGTGCATGAAAATTAAAAGTAAAAAAAAACTAAAAAAGTTTTCTCAAGTTCAAGGTCTGGATTTAGTCTGAACCAGAACTGGGTCATGCCCTGGTCTATTTGTATCCAAGATTCAGCCTTGAATTAATTCAGCGTCAGGGCAAAGGTCTGGGCCGATTCTGAGCACTGCATTTGCATTTAGTCTAATGACATTCTCCCAGCCTCACTGGCCTCGTTAATTCTGAATGTGACATTGTGTCATCCGTGAGCTGACATAAAACAGGGAAACCCTTTTAAATGGGCAGTAAACACAGAGAAGAGAGAGCTTGGATTTCATGTGCTGATAGGAAACTGAGGGTCACCATACCCAAACCCAGCTCAAGTCACTCCTAAGCTCCTTTTTTGTTTTCTTTCACCCGCTGAAATGGTGCAGGGTGAGAAGGAGGAGGTGTGGGTCTGGGTGGAGGTGTGCTGGTGGTTGCAGGGGCTTACGCTCGGCTCAGTGAGGAAAAGCTCTCGCTTGGATGCCCTCGCTGCCAAGGGGGCACGTGCAGACACTCAGCTGGAGGTCTCCCACCGCATTGTCTTCCAGGTTGCTGTTGAGGCCACCAAGGGAGAGCCCACAGCCACTGGGTTACTAATGCAGAATCCCCAAAGAGTTCCTGTGGGTAGTGCTCATTTTCTGATAGAGGACTTCTACGGAATTTTTATCCTTCTTTTTTTTCCCCCCATTCTCCCCCCAAAATAATTATCCAAATTCTGTTAAAAATGCTATTTGTTTTGAAAATTCCTCCCCACAATTTCGTACTGGTGAAGAAAGGGACACTGAGGACTAACCAAGCAGGGAAATATTCTGTCTCCTCTCACTGCTATTTACACTTTTCCATCTCCTTCTTTTTTAAAGGCAATTATCAGAAGAAAAAAACTGTTAAGACAGATTTTACCTATCAAAATTAACAAGTAAAACAGAAACATAAATGTAAAAACTGTTTTTGTGCACCCACAGACTTTTCGTGCCTTGCTTAGCTGGGTCTTGACAGAAGCAGCATCTATTTGAAGTGCTCATATAGGCTTTAGCATTCTCACATTAAGACATTTATTCTCCTAATACTTTAATGAGGTGAGAATGCTGTCATCCTTATTCTATCCAAGAGGTAAAGAGAAGGCCTCCAGAAAGACCCTAGAGGGCATCCTAAATCGTACCAGTAGCTGTGGAGTGAGTGAGTGCAGACACTTTTCACTGGCGAGCAAT
Source organism: Buceros rhinoceros silvestris (assembly GCF_000710305.1). NCBI lineage: Eukaryota > Metazoa > Chordata > Aves > Bucerotiformes > Bucerotidae > Buceros > Buceros rhinoceros. The sequence goes on along the minus strand of NW_010405312.1, from coordinate 29,202 downwards.
ACCATCACAACTTGCCGTGTAGACTTGGCAGGCAGAGTGCAGCTGCCAGCAGGAGGATGAGCACAGTCCTCCCAAGCCTGCAGGTCCACACTGCAAGCAAGATGCCATTCGTCAAACTGGGACAGAGTCACTACCTCCTGTTACAGTACCTCAACAGTGTCTATCCGCTCCCTAGCTGGGAGTAGCATTTGCATGGTTATATTCTGTTGGAGTGCTTTGGATTTCACAGCCTGTGGACCACCTCACAGTGACGAGAGGCTCAGGGCTTTATTGCTCTCTGCTCCTTGAGCGCAGATGTATTTAGACGTCTGCAGCAATAAGCATCCTGCTTTCCAGAGAGAAGCTGCATTTCTGAGCGCAGGAAGCAGAGAGCCTGGCATAGTTCATACTTCTTCTCCGGTTCTGGAGGCGAGCTGAAGGCATTCATATGAGGGTATTGGCTCCTCAGGTTTGTAATGATTCCTGACAGCCCAGCAGTGAAATATCTTCCAGAGTACAAGTACAGATGTGGCGTGATGTGGATCTTATTTCTCACAAAGACCCAGTCATGTAAATATGTGGATTGAAATACATGGGGTGATAAAGAGCAGGTTACCCAAATACAAGGCTTGCAAGAGGTTTGCCTGTAAGGAAAGCAAGTCTAATAAAAGTGATAGACAGAACAGAACAAAGCTGGCTACACACGGGCCACAGGCAAAGTGACCCTTAGCTTTCCCCCTGTAAAGCATCTTGTGGTTTTTCTGTATGAACCACCTCTTCAGAGGAGTGTAAAACACCTCAGGCCCACGTGAAGGTATTGGAGTTGGTCCAGTTTACAGCAGTTGAGGACCTGGCCATTATCATACTCAAAGGACTTTCTGTGACTGACTAGCCCTGAGGATATACTCTGCCCTAGAATGAGCAGTTACACGTGCTTGATGTCCAGATTAGAGCAAGGATACTAAAAAGTCTTGAGCCTTTAGAAACTATCATTGGAGGAAACAAAGAGGTGAAGGGATGAATTCATCAAAGAGAGAAGGAAGTGGTCCGGTCGTTCAGCCTTGATAAACAGTAAGCAGTGAGATCAGGAATAGGTTATTGACTGAAAGTATGGATGAGAGGAGCCGAAAAGAGACTGAATTTTTGGTAGCTGAGTTAGGAAACTTAGGGAAGGGATGAGATAATTGATTTGAACTGAGCTGAATTTGTTTAATGGAACAGGAAAAAAAGAGGAAAAAATAGATTATCAACACATTTGTTTTGTCTCAAATTATCTTACTGATTCAATTAAGTTTTAGACAAAGAAGGTTCCTTTAAAAGAAAAAATCAAAGTATTTTATTTTTAAAATGGCAAACAAATGCTGAAGTACTTTTGAAGCTTGCTTAATTATTTTTTTTCTTTTTTTTTTTTTGTCTGAAACTGTTAACTGGATTCAGCCAAGCATGTGGCTAATTTCAATCCTCCTGTGCTTTGGTAGAGTTCATTAAAAAACAGACAACTGTCACCCTGCAGCACTGAGGGACAGATGTGGAGTGACTGTTGCCAACACGTAGTCACCACAGAGGAGAAGAAATCACAGACAGTGAGTGGCTGGAAGTGACACAACAGAGCCCTGGCTGTTACAGGGCTTATCCCAGCCCACTTGGCAGCATCTATGCCAGAGCAGGTTAGTAAGTATGTGTCATATGCTGTAACTCTCCCTCGCCTTCTCTCCTTTCTCTGGAGAGCAGTCTACAGTTCAAAATGGAAGGAGAATGTCAGGGAGACAAAGGGCCCTCAGAGCAATTGTGGTGATCCTGTAATGGAGGAAGGATAAAGGAAGGGTAGAAAGAGATGCAAAGCAATGCTGTTTAGCATGCAAACAGGGCAGACCAGAGGTGGAAGTACAATATAGTCTCCTGAGCATCTCTGTGATCTGGCTGTACTGATATTGCAGCTGAACCCAGTTCTGCTGGTGTGAACTTCATCGGGATGAGCAGGCTAACCGGAGGAACAACAGCTGAGTGCAGCTTAGCCAAAATAGAGCAGTAACTCTGTAGTTCTCTGCCCACATAGGGTCCTGCTAGTAGATGGTGCTTACTCCTTACACACATATAAACTATCTCAGAGTGTAATTATTCCATTTGCTAGCAGATCATTTGGTATCAGTTTGATAGTCAGTTTGTAAAGACAGTGGCATCCTGTAATACCTGTTTATTTCTAAAACTGAGTCTTTTCCAAAAAAAATAATCTTGCATAAATAATGCAGTTCTTCGAATGCATTATCAGCTAGATACTAACTGAGAAATGCAATCTCCTTCAGGTAATTCTGGTATTTTCTAACTGCTTCATCCAGAACTGTGAGGAAATGCAATGATGGAGAATGAGAGGTCAACTGAAGAGCCCTTTTTGACAATGGGGGGCTATTTGCTGTTGGCTGGCACGATGCTTTCTTCCCTTTCTGCAGCAAGACCTAGCGGTCATTTGCAGTTCCCCAGCCCCACTTGTACTGAATTCAGTACCAGGTGGCCTCCCCCTCCCATTCTGCAGTGTAATCCCCCTGTCACAGCCTAGGTGCAATGTCTCTTGAGAAAGAAAACTATGCAAGGTACTGAATGGCTGGCATGGATGAGACAGGACTGCTGATTCCAAGCAAGCCACTTCACTACACTTTTCCTGAAGCAAAGATGCTACCAAAATCAATTTGTTTCTTCAAAAGGCTTCAATCTTCACACAACTCCATTTTCCAACGAGAAAAAAAACATTAATTTCCAGCAGATCCCTAGCACAGCTCTGCCTGTTTGCAGCCTCCTCTATGCTCCCACTGCAAGGGCTAATGTACATCTCAGTTGTCCCTTCCAGGGACTGAACACTCTCAAATTTCTCTGTGGTGCCATTTCTTGAGTAATATTATGGGCAGCACTAGGTAAGGGTTGATTTACATGCCAAGCTCAGTCACAGGTTTAATAACATACTCTGTGCTTTCTAGCTGGAGCACCCAGGGGGTCATTTTATTGGCCTGTTAGGTTGCTGGCGGCCTTTTACACACACCTCTGTACACATGTAAAATGTATTATGTGTATGACTATATATTCATACAAATATATGTATATACATGCACACATTTATTTATGTATTGATACAGATACAACTCTTATATACATGTTTTACTTCGGAAAAATGTTTGGCATAATTATAGCTTCCCGTGTCTCTACAGCCGAGGGGTCAGCAAGTGTTGAATCATGCAGTGGCATTGTTTAAATTTACACACATGCAAATATTCATATACATGCAAATTTTGGAGTAATAAACTTAGACCTGTCTCTTGTTTTGATTTGTTTTCCTAGCATTTGTAGCACGCCAGCTGGCTGAATCAAGAACAAACTGTACTGAAGCTACAGGGTGACTCGAAAACCAAATTGCCAAATAAAAAGGCAGCTAAATTTGGTTCATGCGCTGTCTAAAACCTGCTCAGGTCCTTGTTCTCTCACTGTTTCTCACCATCTCCCACTCATGGTGCAGCACCTGCTAACTGCTACCCCCACCTTGCATTTACTGGAGCTGTCACAGTCTCACTACTGGGGGGGTTGTGGCTATGCAAGGGGGGAGATGGAAAGGGAGTTTTGGGTGTCTTTGCATCCCAGGTCAGGTGCTTAGAGGGAGGTGCCTGTTGCAAGAAACTCTGCATTTTACTCTGCAGGTCCCAAAGGTTGCTCCTCTGTAGAAGGACATTTGCCGAAGTCTGAACAAGTGGGCTGGCAGGATGAAAGCTACCGATAATCTAATTTAATTCCTCTGAAGGCAAATGTTCAAAGTGTTAGGATCCACAGGTCCTAAGTAACTAGTAAAACAAAGTGATGAGAAGTCCAAGAGGAGGATACTTGGCCGAGTACTAGTATTGGTTATACAGTACAAGTCCAAAATAAGTCCACAGACTTTGTTCTCCGTGTAATTAAATCCACACACCTGAAATTATTTAGACCTCTTTTTTTAAAAGCATTTTTCTAGATGGACAAAATTACTTGCAGTCATTTGGACCTAATTCTTCTTTTAAAGAGCTTGGTCTGTATGATGAGCAAAAGCACACAGCTATGCTAGAGGCAAGCTCTCTGTGTTAAAAAAATCAAGAATTAGATCCATTTCTAATACAGATACAATGGCTTTAGGGCGGTTTCACAGATATATCTGATTCAAGAGACAGGTTAGATAAAAGAATGGATTTTTCTCAGTTTGGAATAAAATTGCATTAAAAACTATTTCTTCACCTTTGGTTGTGATGAATTTTTTTGCCAGAAATGGGAAAAACAAACCAAACAAAACACCAACCAGGGACTAGCATGACAGTCTTGCACAGTAGTTGCTTCTCTGGCAGTCTGAGTCCTGACTTTACAGACCAAGAAGGACTGGAGCTCAAGGATGTGCTGTGCACACCTGAAAACGGCCTCCTTCCCCAGACGTGCAAAAACCAGAAACCATCTCCACTACTTTTTGCCTGCAGATGCTCTTTCTTATTTCTAACAATGACAGGACTTGGCATCTGAGATTTTGCCATTTTCCTCTGATTAACATCTCTCCACTCTTTTGGTTCACCCACCACTGAGACCTTAAATATTGTGCTAGTAGGAGAGCATCACCATTTCCCCTACTCCTCTGACTATCCTATCTTTTCTTCTGATGCTATCAAGGCCGTGGTCTGCACCCTGTACAGCTGCTAAAATGGAACAAAAAAAAAGAAAGAAAAAGAAAAGGAAAGAAACTTCAGAGGTTTAATATAAAACAGGCAGCATGACCAAAAATACCACATTTATAGATTCACATCTCGAGCCTAATTCTAATCCATTGCAGAACAGCCCCCATAGGGAAATGTACATACATAAAAGACTTGTCCAGGTTGGCTGCTGCACGTACTGCGTTCCATGGGATTCAGGCACTGATGTCATCACAGCATCATTGCTGGGCACCCTCGTACCTTCACCTTCTAACCACTAAAGATCCCCGCTGCTAGGGACAAATCTCAGCAGCTCTGCAGAGACTGACCCTCAGTGCTTTGGTATGGCTGGATGGAAAAACGTATCTTCTTGTTCCTCTTATGTTTCCCTCTCCCAAACCATGGTCTTGAGAGGCTGTTAGAAGCGGTAAAAAGATAAATCTCCTTTTCCTGAGAACTGTCAATGTTTTGCCATTTGTTTCCATTACTAATCGGCTCAGGGGAAGTCAGAATATTATTTGATTTGGGAATATATTTAGTTTCAAAAAGGTAAACCCATCAACTTTTGATGTTGATCTGTAGTGTTATATTATTAGATCATATTTGAAATAGTGAAGTCAAAACAAGCCATTTTACCTTATCAGAGCTACAGATTTCAATATTATGAAAACTAAACAATTGAGCACTATTGAGAGAGAATGAAAAAGTTTCCTCAGAGCATTTGGACTTTCCCACTAAAGTTTAACCAACATGGCTGTGTTCCCATTGAATGTTTGGATTCCAAGAAAATCAGTCTTGGAAAAAAAATCCCACATTTATTCAGATCTGTTTGCTAGAGAGCAGGCAAGAATAATCCTCCCTCTCCTCTTTCTGTTACCTGCCCTCACCCGGGATGGTGGGATTGCTGCCTGAGATAATTCTGTGCAGAATACGCACATGCTGGTGTCACAGGCAGACATGAAGGGGTGGGATGGGCCCCAGGAGTGGTATCTTCATGTGAAGTGTGCATGAAGGTTGGGCAGCTCTCCAAGGAGAAGGACGTACTTGAGAACAACAGAGGAAGAAATAATGTTGGCAGGACTTGGGGTTATTTATATGCCTAGCAGCATCTGAGAATGATTCCCCAGCAAAGTAGAATAAACTGGAGTGGCAAATAAAATAATGAATACCAGTTAAGTGATAACTTGTCAGAAAATTTTGAGGTGATTGGGAATTTTCTGCCAGCGTACTTGTGCAACTGAAAATAGTTTTCATGAAATTGAAGTTTTTCAGAAGTTTGCAGAAATTTTTATACTGTCTACTGGGGGTAGAAATCATAGTGAAAGATTTCAGATTAAATCAACCTGCTCAGTGCCTGTCCAAGCTCCCAGATTCTTCTTTATGCTCTCAGTATCTTTTATGAGCTAGGTGCTGTGGAGAAACTATAAACCTCATGAAACACCTTTGGCTGACATATTCCAATAAGTCACAGCCAGGCCACAACAGCAGTGCAGTGCAGGAGCTGTAGTCTAGTGGGGGAAGCCCAGGATGGGGTGGATTGCTGGAACTACAACTCCTATGAGTTGGTGTAACACATAGGCAGATCCAACTCTCTGTCCATTTGAGCAGAACAAATGATTTTGCCATTTCCTGACTGAATCCTTTCCAAACTGTCCATGCCATTAGGAAACATGATATTCAGACTTTTCTTGTGTTGCTTTGGAATATGAACAAATGTCAGAGTATTGGGAATCTCTTCCTCTTTCTCCAGGATGAAAAAAGTTTAACTTTCAAGCAGCTCTGCGTGCTGGCCAGAGGAGTGTCTGTGTACAGCATGAGAGCCACACACTTCATCTGATGTGCTGCTCCACATGCCTCTCTCTGGCAGCCCTTGCCATGGAGCGATGAGCCCTTTGTGGGTTTCAAAGAGTGACAGAAATGAAGTGGAAATGTTGTGCCATTTGCTTCTATGCTCCATGAAAATTTTCTGAAAAGTGTCCAGATTGCTCATTGCAATCAACTACCCTTTATTCATTGACGTTAAGGGAAACCAGACGTGAGATATTCATGTCACGAGCATCGTGTGGCTTTTATGCATTCTCTTCCAAGGCAGCTAGATTGCTGAAGGCCAGATGGCACTCTGAGATACGCTGCTGTAAATCATGAACATTTCACCAGTCCCGCAGTGCAGAGCAAACAGAATCAGGCCCTCCCACCCAAGACACACAAGCTGGGTCGTAGCTGGGGACTTCCATTTGTTTGCAATTAGGTGCTGGCACTGGGAAAGCCCTGAAGTCACCATGGTCTCTGGGCAACGGATGAAGCTTTTGTTTTTACACAGGCAAAAGGCAGAGCAGGCCAAACCAACACAGAATGTGTGAGCACTGGGAAGCCTGATGAAAGGCAATAAAGAATGTCCGAAGTCAGCAACAAATAGTATGGCAGCAGGAAAGAGAAATCTTAAAGTAGTTAAAAGAGAGGAAGGAGGGAGGGGAAGAAGATGGAGAGCAGGGAGGAGCCAGGATGGCTGGGTGCCCAAAACAGTGATACACAGGGTGAGCGCTGCTAAGACTCACGTGGGAACAAGTCACGTGGGAACTGGGCAGAGCGAGCTGCACAGCTCAGACCCACTCATCTTCTGCCCACGGAGCATCCCTCTCCAGGCTTTGTCTCTTGTAACTGAATGACTGGGAAGCCTTGCATTTCCTTGTCACTTCTCCATTATCTTTTTACATTACTTCAGCCCTCCAAGGAACTGAGATACTTTCTGTTAACCAAATCTTGCATATGGTGAAAGAGGTGAATGTGAAATTAGATGATCTGTATTTCTTTACTTGCTTGACAAGCCATCCTGCGTCTGGTGTGAGGTTTCTCCAACACCCAGCAGGGAGATAGAGACCTGCATTCCTTGCAGCGTGTAAGTTTGATTAAGAGCCCAGCAGAGCAGATCTTTGACTATGAAATCTATCAGATAGGGACTGTCTTTATCATTCTGTCTTTGTGCAACTCATGTACAGTGGGGCCTTGTCCCAACTATCATAATGAAGACCAGTGTGAAAATCAGACTGGGAGATGGAATACAAAAGTTGGGGAGTGCAATAATTCTATTGTACAATAGATACGTTCTGGAAATGCCCCTGGAATCTCCCTCCATTCTTGGTGAGACCAGACGTCTGCTTTGGAGATCACAGGGGGCAAGGAGAGGTATCTCGGTATCTCTGTAACAGGGCTGGGGTAGATGATTGCTTAGCAGGCAATAATGCAGGTAAGGGAAACACTGCAACAACAATGCTGAGGAAAGCACTGAAAGTTACTGTGAGGATCTTAATTTTGAATACGGACACTTAGCAGCATCCAGCTGCTTTTGTGGCTGTAGATCTGGCCTACAGGGTTTGATTCCTGTTTGCATTAATAGTATTTATATTTTGAAAGAAAGAAATATTTCCTCTCTTTTTCCTCCCTCTTTTCCAACTATTTTGTGCAGAAATATTTTACTAGTACTCTGCCCTGTGGGAAGGATTTAATTTAGAAAACATGGGCCAGGCTCTGCAACAGGGTTTGGCATTTGCTCACGTAAGTAGCCTTCTCTTTGTATAGGAATTGTACGGTGTAGTCTGAAGTATTTTAAGTGTCTCTCTGGTGCTCAGAGACAAACAGATAGCGTGTGCTAGATATTAGACTTATATTGGTTGTATGTATTGCTGTGGTACTGTGTGTGGAAAGACTTGGTGATTTGGGTTTTGTTACACGCTCTGAACCACGTTCAGAAAGTCCTTTCTTCAGATTTGCTGTTTTTACAAGCAACGTACAAACATGTTTCACCACAGCCAAAATCTTTTTCCAGGCACTGCAGTAAATCACGTGGCATGCTAGGCAGCTGGAAGTGATTGCAGATCTTTGGAGCAGAAGAATCACATCTTTTGGAGGTTTCAGTCAGCTACAGAAGCATTCTAAACTTCTGACCTTCTGTTCTTAGGTTGTGTTCTTCCACCTCTCAAAAGACTGCTAGATTTCACCCTCCATTCAAGCCATGGTGGTCTGGCTTGGGTTTGCTGAAAGCCTAAAGCACCCTCTTGGTTCTGCCAGCTGACAAAGGCATTTCATCAAGGTTCAACTCTCTGTTTGGTGGAAGTGGGAAGTAAGCAATAACATGTCACCGTTTCACCTTGGCAGCTACCATGAGGAACAACTGGCTGTAGAGGGAGGCACTGGAAGGCATGTGAGCTGAGGACATGATGGTGTGCCAAAGCGTGGTGCTGTGGCATGCAGGAGAAGACAGATTATACTTCACAAATGGAAATGAGTCCAAGAGCATAAGCCAAACATCTCTGTAGCAGTGGTCAGGCAGCTCGTCTTGGAAAGGACCCTGGACCCTGCTCTGATGCAATGGCTGCAAAGGACAGAGAGGAAACGGTCCTACCACCTCTTTCAGAGACTGGAAATGGATGACTGCCCCTAGCCAGAGAGCACAGACAAGGATGAGGAAGCAGGAAGGTACTGATGACTGGCAAGAGACTGCCAAACAACTTTAAACCACCCAGATCTATCACAGAGCAGTGACAACTGGGGTTGAGAGGAAGAACAAGACCCTTAAAGAGACAGAGAAGAGAATGAAGGACAAATAAGAGTTGAGGACAAAAAGAGACAAAAGAAGAAAGTTAGGGAATTCCTACAAGAAAAGATCACCAGTGGGAGCACTCCTACCAGAGGACACCGATGTGAGCAGACTCCCCTCCCAGAACCGGGGGCATGCATGGACCAGGAAAGGGCTGCATCCTTGTCTCACTGCCATGCCTCTGCCCCTCCAGCTGGAGGACAACCTTCATGACCAGAAATAGAGGCCTTTTATCCCGAAGCTGTCTCCTGTATAACAGCAGGAGCCATCCTCAGCCTCGGTCCAAGCAGAGCTGGGATGGCTGATGATGTACTGGCGTTATTAATCACAGACAGGCTGAGGAATGCTCCATTGGAACCGAGGCTTTCTGTATATGGATTTCTGAGGCCAGAGGGATTGTTAGCTCATCTCTCCTGACCTATTGGTTACACAGGCAAGAGAGTTTCACCCTGTGTCCCCTGAGAGCCCAGCAACCTGTATATGGCTAACACCACAATGGTATTCAGCCCTGCTCTGACGACATAGGAAGAATCAGGGTTTTCCCCACCCCTCTCTTGGGGAACATGTTCCAAAGACTAATCAGTTCCACACTGAGAAATCTGTTTTCAGTTTGAATTTCTCTGGCTTCAGCTTCTAGACCTCATTTTTTTGGAGGGTTCAGTGTTTGTTGGTTTTTTTTTTTTTTATTTTGCCTTTGCTAGTCTCAAAGCCACATATTTGTTTTTTCTGAGGGACTCCCTGCATGACTTGAGAGTCAGTAGCTTTACAAAACAGGGAGATGCTGATCAGAACCTAGGACTGACTCTCATCAAGTAGCATCTCAGCAGCTTCTAGGTGACATCCTCCACATAACATCTCCAGCTGGACCCAAGGAGCAGGAGCATTTCCCATCCTGTCTACTGACGTATAACGCTCCAGGGCCTAACAAATCCAGCCCATAATCAGTGTCAGGATGGCTGAGGCCATGAATGCAGCTGATTTTGTTCAGCTCGCTAAGATTGGAAAGCTGCCTCTGAAGAGAGCCAGGTGTGCTAATAAAGTAGGTTCACCTGTAATTCCTAGGCAGTTCACAGATATATTGCCATGATGCGGCAATGAGCAAGAAGCAAAATTTTAACATTCAAGAGGAAAGACCTGATGAAAGGCACTGTGAAGTGCTTCACAGAATATGGTGCCTTTCCTTAATACTGATGTGTAATGTTGTACCTAATTACTCCCAATTCATTTCCCAGTGGTCTAGGAATCTCTCATTCACCATCTGCACTAACAATTACCTGTTCAGTTTTTCATAATCTCTTACTAAATCATTGCTGGATTTGTAAAGGGATCATCAGTCATCTGAGCTTCCTTTTTCCATTTGCCTTGAGCCAATTTGGCCAAGAAGTATTTATTGAATAAGCAGCTCAGCAAGGCTCAAGCGATGTTTCACTGCACGAGATATTAAATCACTCCTAACCTTTGCTCCAGCCAGAGATGTACATGGTGCTGAGACTCACCTGTGTTGTTGCAGTAGATGAATGGAGGAGGACTGGCCTATTGGAGCAGGACAGCTGTGGAGGGAGCAGGGGGACCTGAGCAAACGCTTTCCCCCTTCCATGCGGACTTGGAGATGGGGGAAAGCACGGACAAAAGCCACTTTTCAACTCACGGTTTTGAAACTCACAGCAAATTCTCTATGACATCATCCAAGTTTGGATTATACCTGCAGAATCTCGGGCCAGTCCTACAAGCCTCGAAAACTGTTCTCCACTTCCAGACTGAAGGTTGACCCTATACCCAGCGAAAAGCAGCTCCAAGGATTGTGTTGTTCAGAACATCTGCTCTTTTGTCAAATGCATTCTCTGACACCTGTCAGCTCTTCAGAGAAACCCTCATCCCTTCAAAAAGTTTCAGCTTCTGTCTGCTAGGCTGTTGCTTCCTACCAAACCCCGTGGGCACTTTGCCTCAGGCTCACTGCAGAGAGTCTGAGCTCATGGGGCTACATAGAAGAATCTTTGAAATCAGGCACTTAAACTACATCTGAATGCTTTTTCTGACACAAAGCTTTTAGCTGTTTCTATGGGAGGAAAAAAATTACAAGCAAGTAATAATTTCATTTGGATAGACTTTTTATTAAGGAGATTTTAACTGCATACACATTTGTGGGAGAAATTACAACAATATAAAAGTGTTTATTTTCAAAATATTCTATGAAAGGAGTAATTTCAGAAGCATAATATAACTCCTCCATAAAAGCTGCCTTACACAAACACAAATACAAAACCCTTTTCACATTATTTGGGAAGATATTTATTTTTACTTAATAAAAATATAAAGTACAGTATTTACCGCATTCTGACAACATTGAGTTCTTAAGGAGTGGAAGATGGGAGGTTCACGCAGCCCTTTCATTATGAGATGTTTTCTTCTCTATGGCCACCAGAGTTTCTTCCTTGCAGTCAAGGCTTGTCTTTGTGGTATGTTGGTAAAGAAAAGAATTCATGTTCTAGGTAACGAGTTCTCAGAAACTTCTGGTTACTATAAATCACACCACTCAAAACAAGTTGCCAAAGAAAGACCCTCTAGATGCTAATGAAGGGAAAACAGCAACAAAAACTTCTATAGGAACTGCATTGTCAACAAAATGTGTATATTTAACTTTGAATATAGCCTCCACTGCAAAATGAACAGTCACCTTTGCTCAAACACCTTAGTTAAAAACACTTCAGAAAGTCACCCTTCATCCTTCCTCAGGCAGAATTCAGATAAGATATTCATACATACAAGCATAAAGCTAGTATAAATAAAAAATTGGCACAGCAATCAATAAATACCACCTATGCTTTTTTTAAAAAAATAATTCCCACCTTAGGATTCAAGAGCTGCACTTTGAAAATGCCACATGTGATGATTTCACATTTACAAAAACTGCTTTCTCAGCACCAGTTCAGTGTTACTTCTTTTCCACCCTTCTCTTCACATGTGGTCCCTACATCACTTCCATCTCCCCACACTTCATTTCCCTGATTTGGTCTTTGGTCGAAAGTTAAAAGGCAGAAAGGAAAATCAAATGTTCTCCCCAAGGGGGTTTCTGCTAGGGCTGCTTCTCAGCCTGCTAAGCCCATGGTGTGGGCAGGAGGAACAGCATGTGACGCACAGGGAGCTTGGGGCAGCCAAGTGGCTGATTTCTCTAGTGGGAAGGGCATGGCTGCTCTTCCCAATGCGCATGCAAATAATGTCAGGCAAAGAGCAAAGCTTCCCACTCAAGGCAGAATTGTGGTCTAAAGCAAGAGAAAGCTTTTATCAAGTTTTCACTTAAGTCTTCAGTTACGCTTGGCCAGGTCTATGTCATTCCTGCATTCATGTTGTGCTCAACCTTGCCCAGACAAGGGAGGGTCATGGTGCTGACCCCCAAGAGAAGCCCCATGCCTTGAGTGGTCTCACCTACATGAGTAGTGAATTGTCACCAGCATAGCAGTGATAGGGCTGAGGTCACAGTGTGAGTCTCAAGAAATGTCAGAGGCAGATGTCCCACAAGACACCCAGACAAGTTCCACCTGGCTGTAAATGTTCCCTAGTCTTGCAGAGAGCTGCTTTCTTTCCTGCTGCTACTCATGCATTTCTCCCAGGAGCAAATGCCCTTCCTTCAGCATGATCTGCCCCTGCAACACTCACTAGTTTGCCCCAAGAAGGTTGACAGATGACCCTATTTCCTGCAGTACCTCCACTATCTGGCTACGCTGTCCAGAGGTGGGAGCCTAGGGTTTGGCCAGGGTGCTCTAGCACTGCTGATCTCTGCTTCTGCCTAAGTAATCTGTTTGCCCAGGTTGCAATGCAGGGCTAGCACATGCCCAAAGACATTTCCCTGCTGGTGCTGACCCTAGATGTGCTCCCTGTTAACAATGACTCTGGCAGGTCTGTACAGTCATATCTACCCTGTCTTTTCTCTGGAAAACAAATATTTTCCCTAGAAACAAAACCTTCGTGGCTCCTATCATCATTCGCAAGGTTGAATGCTATTGAATCAAAATCAGAGGATTATTTAATTCTCTGTTTACTGCAATGGGAATTGATCAGACCTTAAGCTCTCCTTTAATGGGAAACGTGCAGAATGCACCTTCCTGGGTGAAAAGGTCAAGCTCCATGTCTGTGTCAGAACCAAGAATCTTCCACACTTTCCCCATAGTCAGTCTTGGGTTTGACACTCACATGTCCATCCTGGTAAACACTAGAAATTGCAGGTGCATGTGTCGGGACAGGACAAGGACTTTAAGGTATAAAGTACAATTCGAGAAAGATACAAGAAATACTAGTTTTCTCATAAAAGTTCATTCTTTCTTTTCCCTTACAACAGATGATCTGATCCTTCTCATGTTAAATCAACACTTCAATTCTCATCAAGTACAGTGGTACCAGACCTTTCAAAACAAAGACACAATATACTTAAAGCACCAGGTTGGTAAAGATAACAATAGAAGGAATGACAAAATCACACACACACATTTTAGGCACAGCAGTTGGTTTCTGCTTCAAAGCAAATGAGGTGATGTGGTCCCAGCTGAGGCACTCTCTGTAATAGCACTGTTTCGCAGAGAGGAAAATACTTACAAGAGTTTTACCTGAATCCACATGGAAATAAGGTAGTCCCTCGCTAGCCAAAGTGCCTTTTTGGCCGTAAAGATGCCTGCCACAAAAAGGTGTGCTTAGTGAAACCCCGTTCACTGTTCCCAACACAGGCTGCAGGGAAGATTCCTTTTGAAGCAACCCGCTAAAAAAACCCATACTATCTTGCAACATTATTTTTGTTTACAATACACACACAGATACATACAAACACAAGCATTGTGCTTCACAAATGTCCTTCTCGGGTCTCAGTGCACAGCAAAACATGATTATCGCAGCACTAGCAGGTGTCTTTCCATACACTATATAGCAAAGGTATTACATATACAGGTAGGAATCAGGAGAAAAATTTCTGGATGAGAGAGGAGATTGGTGCAAGAAGCAGTACATGTCCCTGGGTGTACTTTGCAAAGGAAATTCCAGAGGCTATGCTGTTCACCACTGGGCCATGGCCGCTGGTGAACAGTGAGTGTTGACCTTCATTTGACACCCAAGAAACACTGCTCCTTCTACAAACTGACCCTCTTCTGCCCAAACATCTCTTTTCTCCAAAGATATGGCCAGACATCCCCTCCTAAGTATATCTGGAGCAAACAAAGAAAGATGTTATATTCCTCAGGTACATGTGACTGTTCAGTAGCTGAAGCTACGGCATCGTTGGTGAAGGGTCACATGAATGCATCTTCACCTTCTTCAGTGCAAAGATAGCCAGGTGAGATGAAGCCATGTCCTGGGAAGAGATACTTGATGCATGGCAGCATATCTGACTCCTCCAGCAACTTGAAACACGATCATGTGGTTAGACCTTTAATAACCCATTCATTTTTGTGCTAAAATTTGTCATCAAAACCACAGGAACATAGGAAATATCAGGTGACATCAGATCAGTGTTGTGGCACCTAACACACACAAGTATACAAACTAAGTACCATCACTTTGCAATACCAGATGTGCATTGACCCAGCTGCTCATAGCTGTCACCAAGGTCTCTGATCCTCAGAGAAGGGCTGTAGCCCTGAGTTCAGTCCCTCACCCAAATTATCTATAAATGCCACTCATGGTAATGCTGTCCACTTACATCAATGTCTGATGCTTTTCAGTCTTCCTATGTTCTTGGCCTCGATGACTTGTGGAGGCAGAATTCCTCCACTACTTATACAACATCATTGCACTGTACAGTTCATGTCCTTCTAGATTTAAAATTCCAGGAGACTTGCATGAACCAAAAGAAAGTTAAATAAAAGCAGGACCTCTACATAGCAAAGTAAATAAAATATTATACGATAACATAGGGTTAGTTTAAATTTATATCTGCCCTCAGAGCTGGGTAATAAACCAACCTGTATAAAACCAGATTTCTCTCAAATAGTTACATCTTACTATATAAAAATAGCACTGTGAAAGCAAGCCAATTTGTGCAAAAAAAAAAAAAAACCAAACCAACAACAACAACAAAAAAAAAACCCAACAAAAACCACAAAAACACCCCCTTTGGAAAATGCATGAAGCGTTACTTTTGTGCTGCATGGTAACAGTGAAATGTATTCATTCCCTAATACTGGTTATCTGCTCTCTGGGTCCTACAGTAAGAAATCCTGTAGACGGCTTACAATGCTTGCCTCTTACATCTTGAACCTCCTGTTGATGAAGAACAGAGTGAAACACTATTAACGTTTATTTCAGTAGCAAAAAGCTTTGATATCAGGCCTAGTCAAACAGCAAATCTGTGTCTGGACTAACCCAAAGGCACTTCTTTTGCAGCCCCTCCAACCAGCATTTGCCAAATATTTTGGGGGAAGTTCTCCACAAGGAGCTACTGGGACCCAACAGGGCACACCCAGCAATGGGGGTTATTTGGGGCAGGTTGTGCTCATCACAGTTAGTAAGGTGTTCAGAGCTAACGTAGGAGGAAGACCAGCTAGGAAGCTAATTCTGGACTTGAAAGCCAGAGCAGAGAATTATTTGTGGGCAAAGAGACTCAGCAAAATAACAGCAGGGAAAGGAGGGATTAATCATTTGTGAGCAGCCCCAGTAGTGGAGCTTATGGCACTGGGAATGCCTTCCTCTACCTGCCCCTACCCCTCGGCTCTGCTGGAGATCATGCACTGCAGCTCTACAGAGTGCCAAGTCTCTGTGAGGATGGAGGAACACAGAGGACAGCCCATACTCTGCTCTTGTTGATGTTCAGCTCCCACCATGGGGTGGCTGGAGAGCAGAGGCCCCTGTGTGTGCTGCCCAGCCAGGAGCCATCCCCATGGCTCCCTTGGCTCTGGGACCTCACCTGCTGCGAGCAGCTGGCTAGCATATCACAGCTTGTGGTGACCAGTGAAGGTGGGTGACAGGGAGGGCAAGCAGCCACATCCTGCACAGTAGATGTGTGAGGTGCTAAGTACAGAGGTAGGGAGCTCAGGGTAGAAGGCAGACAAATCAAGTCTCCCATGCTCAGTGTGAGCATGGTACCCAAGGGGAGTCGTGTGTTAGGCATCACAGCAAAGTGCAAGTGTATTTTGTGCAGGGTTCACTCGGAACAAGGAGCCAGTCTGTGCATGTGGCCTCTGGGTATTGTCTGAAGTGACCCCTATTCCTGCTCCAGGATGACTGGCCTTTTGCAATCCAGATGAGGTTACTAAGGCTGAGTTACAAGTGTCAGAGGGTAAACACCAGGTATTCAAAATCCCTGGTGTCCCAATACATCTTGTCTAGCCTACAGGATCAGAACAAACATCCTTTTCAACTCCCGGCTGTGTAACCACAGCCAGAGACAGTTGTGGCTACTCTCAGTAAAGGTAGCCTTGGAAAACTCATCCAGGCATAAATAGGATGACTAAGCCATGCACAAGATTTTCCTTTTGAAGATCTCTTTTCCAATATCCCACACCAGTAACCCTACTTCTTTTTGTGCAGAAAGGCAGGACCACCATGCTGGTGAGAAAAAACAACTATGACATCCAGAGCACTGGCACGTGTAACACCATTCTCTGGGACCTGCCTGACATCTCCCATAGGAGAGTTGTCAAGCAATTACCAAGGCACCAAATCATGTTATCACCATCCAGTGCTGCATGTGTTATTAAAAAACACCAGTGAAAAAAAAAATCACAGTTGTTATTTATAGTTCAGCTCTGTCAGTTTGGTATTGGAGGAATATGGTCAGCCAAAAGAAATAGAGCTTCCAAACCCTTACCCTGGTTTTGACTTTGTATTTACTTCAGGGTTATTTTGGCCTCTTTAGGTGTCCATTTTCCCGTCTGTAAAATTGGAAAACTTTACTACCTATGTTGTGGCTGAACCTTTCCCCTGTTTTAAGGGTTTTATCTATAAAATACTCCTTTGCAGGGAGGGTACAGGGAGGGTATCCTCAGCAAATATGGGGGGAAATGGAAGTCTGGATATGCTAAGATATTTGCCCAAGGTCACACAGGATGGTCAGTGGAAGAGCAGGGACTTGACCCTGAGGTATCCCAGCTCAGAAACTAATGCCTCCTACCATTCTTTCTCCCTGGAGACTTTAGTGGTGTTGCACGTGAAGGGCAGCGTGGGCCCCGTTTCTTCTGTTGCTTTTTTTTATGAGTGCGATGACGTGGTCTAAATTAAAAGAAAAATACAAAAAGACTGCCATAAATTATCCATATATAAAGGCCTTATTCACAGTTATCCTATGGTTCCTCCACATTTTACTGGCAGGGTGCAAATGATAACATCGCCTTTCATATACCCTCTGCCTCAGAGGAACACTAGGCAAATGAAAGTGTCCTGGTGACAGGACATCTGCAAATTCTGAGGTCAGAACAACTCTCTTCCCCAAAACACTAAAGCCTCCCCAAATGCCTGCCAGAACTTGTCAGCCAGGAGCCTCACATGTACCCCCACATGTACCCCCACATGTACCCCCTGAGGCACAAGGAATTCATATACCCTCTGCCTCAGAGGAACACTAGGCAAATGAAAGTGTCCTGGTGACAGGACATCTGCAAATTCTGAGGTCAGAACAACTCTCTTCCCCAAAACACTAAAGCCTCCCCAAATGCCTGCCAGAACTTGTCAGCCAGGAGCCTCACATGTACCCCCACATGTACCCCCACATGTACCCCCTGAGGCACAAGGAAAGCGGGGGGGGGGCGGGGCTGGATCTCTGGC
>NW_010405312.1:618-11149 GCF_000710305.1 Buceros rhinoceros silvestris | reverse complement strand
GAGAGCGGGGGGGGGGGCGGGGCTGGATCTCTGGCTTCTCACCCAGCATTCCCACTGACATCAACAAGAACCATTGGCTAATCTACAGGATTTGTGGGCATTTGGTGCCTTAAAACAGGGCCTTAAAGATAGTCTCCTACATTGTCTGCCACCATGTGGGGCATTCACCCAGTAGGTACATGGTAGAGTGCTGGGAGGTAGTTATTTTGGTGTCTTGTACTTCCGTCTTTATTTACAAATGAGGCCAGAAGTTAGAAGAGCTGCTACGCCAGGTTTTACAAACGCTGTAGGAAGGCAGTAGCAGGGATTGACTCCCATTACAGCCAGCCCCTAGAATTTGGTAGTTTCCTTTCCTTTCTCCCAGCAGGTTTAAAGGAAAGGTTTTTCCTGTTTGATTTTGTTATCTTCTCCATATCCATCAGCTTTCTCATTTGTGCCAGCAGTAGCCGCTGGGCTTTATGGACTCCAGCACCATGGACTGAGGGAAGCTCTGAGGTGGGACTATATTAATGTGACAGCGGACAAGCTGGTATCTGTTTACTTGGGGCTGTGTTAACTTGGCGAGGGCCTGATTTTGCATATCTTTGCATGAAGGGAAAAGGAAAAGGCAGTCAATGTACTCTACATGATGACTGGGATTGCTGAAAGTGATAAAGCATTTGAAGAAAGGACTGATTTGCCCCTTGACTATGAAATGGATGAATGTTGAATGATGTTGGCCACAGCAACTGCACAATGATATTTCAAGCCAGTTAAGGATTTTGGATTCATGACAGCCTGAATGTATTTTACTGATGTCTCATAAGTGTGTATATTACATGGAGATGTGATGAATATAAAGCAATAATAAAAGCTAAGGAGAATTAGTGAGCAAAATAATTCTCTACTAGAAACCATCTCTGGTTTCACAATCAACTCTATTGGACTACTACATTCTGTGAACTTTTCCTTGCCCTTAAACTGCAGATTATAACATAGAAGATACTCTTGCATTGAAGCACTGGTATAGATTAAGTTGTCTTGACAGTTTGGATTTTACTTAAGCAATTACAAGAGCCCTTTCTAAAAAATGTATTGATTTTATTACAGAAAAATAAATTCCCATGTACAATTGGGTTTTCATAACATGAAACAATTAGCCATTTTATTGCTAGTGCATATAGGGTAATGTCACATTTCATACAATTTCAGTACAAGTGAAAAAATATAATATATGGCTGATTGAAGTTGATAGCTACATTAACATTTATAGATCTATATAGTTTTATTTTACAAGCTGTTAGTAGTTTAGAGGGATATCGGTGTTTAAAACTACCAACATTCATATGGCTCCAATTCAAATATATGAATTGTTTGATGCACTATAAATATATTCCAAAGTACATTTAACTGAAGAAGTCAAAGCTGTGCACTAAAATATATCAAAAACATACCTTGTGAAAACGCTACAGACAGAGCCCTGACTGTCTGTGAAGCATGAAAATGCCACTGGTGCTAGCATGACTAGTTGGAAAATGAAAACAATGCCATGATTACAGGATAAGGTGATCAAGATAAATGCTTTCTGTTATCTTATTTCATAGAGCTGGGACCAAATTCTCTCCAGTTACTCAATGCAAACCAGGATGAAATCCACTACATGGGCAGTATTGCTTCTGGATTAGCATTAGGTAAACAAAACCCAGAATCTGGCTGGAGATCAGGCTTGGGCTTACTGGTTTCAGTAGGGCTGGCCCCAGATCTTCCGTAGTGGAAGCAAGAGCGGGACGTGTTACAGCTGAGTTGTTCCCCTAAGTCAGGCAGACAGAATCTGAGCACATAATCACAATTGCACAACCCTACCAATTTCTTAAGTGCCTCCTAAGTTTCAGGTCTTATGAAAAGCACCGAGACCTTCATTGGGGATGACAGCAAACAGAAACTTAGGCAGGGGCTTGAGGATTTTCCCAATTTGGAAAATGAAGTAGCTCTAGCCCCTAGGATAGTTATCATGGGCCACATCCTGCTCTTAGACTCAGCTGTGCCTAAATCTGAAGCCATCCTGGCAGCATTAACCTGGATTACTTCTGCAGAGAATTTGCCCAAAGGGAAAAAGAGCCAAGAGTTGGCAGCAAGGAAGGCACTGACTGTTGGATGAGATGGGAAGAGCTGTCAGGGCTGGAATCACAGTCAGTTTGTTAGCTGGCTTCCTTCCCTCCTCCTCCTCACTGTTGGCTCTAGTGCGGTCCCAAAAGGGCCACAAGGAGGAATCTCTTTACTTCTGGTAGCATTTTCCCCCTTGCTTGTTGTAAAAACATAAGGGAACAAAGAGGTTGGGTTTAGGGGTTTTTTTTTGTTTTGTTTTTTGGTTTTTTTTTAGCTCTACCCCTTGTTTGGCAGATGCTTTACAAAGCAAACAGTGGAGGACATTTAGCTACATGTGCTGCCTCACATTTGGCCTGGGGCCATACACTTCCTCACATTTCTCCAAGAATGATTTGCTTTTGCAAATGACTGGATTCCAGCTCTGCCTTTACCCTGCAGATGCAAGATACAGCAAGGTACAGCACGGTTACAACGCAATTACTGAGGGGTGGGAATGTGGTGGCAAGGGTGGGATGGATACTGGGTGCACAGGTAGGCTTGCTGGCCAAAATGTTGCTGCTGGATCAACAGCAGCTCAGGGCTCTGGACAAGCAAGAAAATGTTTTGTACCATCACTTGTCTCATGCTTCATCCCAAGAAGGCTGGAACCCTCCCCTGCAACTCAGCACAGAAATGTTCTCTATGCTGCTCTTGCTCACTTGAGTTAGGCTGGGTCTACCTGAGAGTAGCCATGGTCACCCGCTTTCAAGGGGAATAAAACTAGATTTAAAAAGTCTGAATTTGCCAAGTCTGGCTGTTTTTCCCTCTGACCTTGTGGGAGAGCCTTATTCATGACAGTGCATCTCTCCTTGGCTGATATTAATAGCACTCCACACTGCCCAGCATAGAATCCATTTTTAGCATCAAGACCCCCCAGGCCTCAGCTGCCTGTGCAAACAGAATCCCAGTGTAACATGGAGAAGGAGCTCCAAAGAAACTGGATCAATATAGAATCTGAAGCAATTGTAGTTTGGCTTGGGGAATAGGGGGCATAAAAGAAGCGTTTTCCTTGGGAGAACAGCTTTTTTTTGAAAGAGGATGAGTTGAGGACCCCAGAACAGATTGGTTAGGATAGATTTTGTCTCAAACCCTGGAAAACTCTAAGTTTAACATTTAGGATGTACTAGAAGCTGTTGTTTTAAGGCAGACTAGGTCAACTCCAAACTCATCTTCAAAGAAATATCTGATTCCACAAGTACTTTGTCCACATGGTAAAAGCCAGCCCTTAGTGTTCTACCCTTTAATAACTCAGGATGTTAGCTGTTAAGTCCATTTGTCTCTTGTCTTACTTGTTTAAAGCTTTCTCCAGATATTCCTGGATCCACTTTAACTTGGGATCAATGCACACTTGCTTGCTGTTGCTCTTGAGCCTTGCACTGTCAAAAGAGAAAAGTCAGAATGAGTCTAGTGTGCAATGCTCCTCAGCCCACCCCCACCCCCCACCCCTGGGTGCCTTAATTTTGCTTGGATGTCAGTGCTACTCTCAAGTTGACCCATGAAGAGGATAGGTTATCCCCACCATCCTTGAGGCACCTAGTGTAAATATCCTTGGTTTCAAAGAACTAGTACCATCTGTCTCCTCTGATGCTGATTCTTGTGTTCTGTACAGGGATGAATGTGGGGACGAGACAGATACGGAATTTGAATATAAGTTTTCCAATTCATTCCTAAGCTGTTACGAGTTCAATGCCAACAACAGCTAAATTTCATTTGGAAATACTCTCATGGTAAATATAGATAATTTTTGCAAGGAATTAATTAAAGACAGCTTTCAGATTCAACCCAAATTTGAAGTTTCACATGTTTTGAGGACAGACACCAAACCGTGTCTCTTGGATGTTCTGAACGGGTGTGGTCACTTATTAGCATTTTGTTTTATACAAGACTGAACTAACAGGTTGCAGGCAGGAAGAGGACTGGAAGTACCATAGCGCCAGAGGCAAGTTTTCCTTCATGTATTGATTCAGCACAGAAAACAAAAGCAGAAGCCTCCTGGGTGGTTTCCGTTGGATGTCCAAACTTCACTTTCCACCCCACACTGCTTAGCCGATACAAAATCCCAGCGAATATGGCGTTTGGGCTATCTGTGCCTTTCACACATCTTTTCACCCGCATCAGCAGGTCTCACCCTCCGGGGATCTCAGGGTCTCTTCAGAGTGCTGTGATCTCCCACATTCCCAAAGCACCCTGCCTCTGCCCCAGCTACCCAGAAATTTCCCCTTAAACAGCCTGTCTGCCTTGCAAAAGTGCCAAGAACTAGCAAGTTCGTGGAAATGCCCACAGGAATGAGTTCAGTACTTGTTTAAGCATTTTGCTGGATGGAAGCCAAAATGTTCCCCACTTTATAAAATGAAATCTGCAGACTATGAAACTATGGCGTAAGAAATAACAGGTCAAAAAGGGTCCTTGGTCTGAAGTTATGCAACAACACAGTTGTAACACAAACACATCGAAGATCCAGACTTCCAAGCCCTGCACCAATAAAGAGATGAATGGGCCTAATTCATATTTCCCTTACAGCAGTGCCAAGCTGGAGTATTTCCAGTGAAGTGATACCAACAGAGAGTAAGAATAGATTTGCTGATGTTAGCAATGCCTGGAAACTCCTGACCTGGCCTTGCAGCCTACAAACCCATAACTAGCCTCCAGCCACATGCAGTGCAATTCAGCTCACCTAGTATTAAGACCAACTTTTTCAGACATTTATTTCTGAGCCAGTCGGCCCCTGCTCCTTTTACAGTCATTGCAGGGACCTAGGCAAGCGTATGGAGTCCTAATCTGACCTGGTCTAGGTGTCTACTTTAGGATGCAGTTAATTGCATCCTAAAAATGCATGTTTCTATGTGTTGAAAAGCAGGAAGTTCAGGGTGGGCTTTGTAGAAGTAGGCATTGACAGAGGGAATTTCTGGCTTTGGGCAGTTGACTTCCAATAGAACCAAAGGCAAAAGCCTGCTCTTAAGCTTTTTGTTCAGGTACAACTCCCCTCAACCATAAAGGGGAATGTATTTGTGCAAAACAATACAAAATCTTTCCTTGAAACTATATGATCTCACTGAGACTGTCTATTCCTGAAAACAGAAGTTTTAAAGTTACTTATACCCTCATTGTGTAATGCATATCCACTAAATCCAGAGCATCTTAAAACAGTCAAGATGAAAAATTCGTAATACTTTTCATTCCATTTCAGCTTCTGTTTCAATAAAGACCTAGTTCCAACTTCTTCTGTTTCAGGGGTATTTGGAGGTAAGTTTTTAAGTAACAAAAAGACAACGAACTATGTGTTCTATGCGTCACTAAATCACATTGCAAACAAATGCATTTGGGTCAGGAATGGACAAGAACATGAGTTACTTGTGTTTCTGCATTTCATGCTCTTATCTCTCTCTAATAACTATGATCTCACACTAATTAAGAGATAAATGTATATAAATGCCAGTCATTTTCTTGAAACTACTCCAGAAAATTTCAAATCCTCTACAAAGCCTTAGCACTGGGACTCTCATGACATCCATTGACAGGCCTAGAGCACAAATCCATATACTATTGCATTTTGGATGCTTGCCTCCAAAACTGTTTATAGGTAGAGGTCAGAGTTAGTCACAGCTGGTTTTGTCATTTTTGTGAAAGGAAATTACGTCTCAGCTGAGGCTTACATTTTTCTCACTGTCCTTCAGCAAATCCTAAGACAGAAGCACAAAAGAGATAAAGCTTATGATCTCCCCAGAGCGGTTTAAAAAAATCATATGAATAAGAACTGGTTCATTAATAGACATATGCTCTTCAATCTATTGGTACATTTCTGAGAAATCTCATGAACCACATCAGTTTTCTGAGGACAGAAATGGTTTAGATGACAAAGAATGGATTTCTGCAGCATTTGAGTTGCAACTGGAAGAACTTGACATAGACTGAAGAGAGAACTAGTGATGAGAGCACTGCACAGAAACCCAGTCTAGTCACTGAGACCCTCTTACAGAGGTCAACAGAAGTTGGCAGTAGTAAGAGTCCCTTGCGATGAAAAGATGAATGTTAACTTTTTTCTTCTGAAGATTTTGAATTTTGGGAGTGGATGGATGAGGTCACCAATGAACCAAAAAGATGTTCCTAAAAACACACACACAAATCTACAACCCCATTTCCCCTGAAAATCTGAATTTCTTCTTCAGCAAAAATGAAGAGGGTATTTTCCATTGGAAACCCATCATTTCTGTCCTGCTGTGATCTGTGATTTACCAGAGTCAGTCAGCGCCTGGAAAGTGTATCCCTAGATCAGAGCAGCACATGATCAGGGTCTGCACCTCCTGTGGAGGTTACATGGAATCCAGGAATTCCTTTTGCTTATTTAGCTCTTCTCTGTGGAGGAGTGGAGCAGTAGAAGACTCAGACCTCTGTAAAGTCTATTCCCCAAGGTGTGAAGCTCCACATCCCAGACAATGGCCAGCCTGTCTGACATTATTTCTCACATTCCGGTGGGGGATCAGGACATGGAATCACATAGTCACAGGAAGATCACAGAGGTAGAACACAGCTGGGAAACATCTATCTGGAATCCTTTGTCTAGGGTAAAGCAGCATCCAGCTGTATCTGACACTTGTGGTGAAGAGAAGAATTGGAAATCATGGCATGAGACAGACCAAATTGCAGCCACCAAAGAAGGAACCAGCTGTGTGACTCCTCTTTTTGACACCAGAGATTTGCACCCAGCTGAAAAAAGAGTAAGAGACTTACACAATCTGAAGTGAGCAGTTGGGTGTGGAGAGGATTTTGAGGTGCTTAATGTTGGCTCTTGCCACGTTGCTCTCATAGAATCGACATGGGCATCGGTAAGTCAGGCTGACGGGTTTCTCTGCAGGACACAGGGAGAGAAAAGACACATTACTCCCTCTTGCTCCCCATCAACAGCACAGATACACAGACTAGGGCTGACAGAAACTCCCTCCAAACATGCAGGTGAAAAAAAACAATAGAAAAGCTGTAGCTTTGGGAGAGCATTTGCCCACAGCTCACAACACAATCTTTTTACCTCAGTACCCAGCCTTTCAATAACGGTGCATGGGATTTTGGAAGACAAAAGAAGAGGGAGAGAAAATGGAGATAAGAAGAGATTAGAATAAGGAGCCGCTCCATTGTGCAAGGATGCTCCCGGTAATTAGGCAAGATAAAGGCCAAAAGAGGGGGCACTTGTCCTCAGTGCTGTTCTTGTCCAATGATTTTGACCCGAGGCCAAATTAGAAGGTAGCCAGAAGAAAGGGATGAATTCCAAAGAGTTCAGATCAAAACGGCTGGGCTCAGGTGCAGGCTTTTCAAGGAGAACTTACTGGCTACAGAAAAGCCCTGAATCTTTCAGGCTTTCCCAGGGCCCAGCGGCTCCGGTGGCTGACCTTTCCCCACTACAGCCAGCCTTTACTCCCAGCGGAGATACCCGCACAAGGAGGTGCGACTCGGAGGTAGGACTTCACAGTGGTTTTGCAGGAGAGATTTGAAGTCTTTTGAACTCACAGCCTGTGGCAAAGGAATGGCAATTGAGGAGTAGATTATCAGACAGTGCTCTTTCCATATACTAATCAGGGACCACCAGACCGCATGAGAGTTTTGCCCCTGCATCACTAGGGACAGAATTAAGTTTAGCACCCTAGGCTAAAACTGAGCCATGTATATGCATGCAGAACTGGGAAAGGTAGCCTGACACTCACCACAGCTTCTGCTGCAGCCCTGCTACCTGATTTCTCCACGAGAGAACTTAATTACTGGCAATCCAGTGCACAGAAATAAAGCCCTAACTCTGTGTGTAAGCTTCAAAGCTCCACGCTCACTAAAACACAAACCCAGAAGCCTTGCCTGGAAGTCTAGAAGGAGCTGCTTAAGATTTTAAAAAATTTCCCAGTGGAGCGGTTTTGAACCTCTGGGAGAAATTAAATTCATACACTCAACCTATAAGGTCTGGCTCATGCTGTAGATGGTCAGATCTACGTGTGACATGGCAATCTACTGCCCTCTTTACTTAGCCATACAGGAACACTCACAGCATCCAAAACACGGTTTGGCAGATGCAGAGCTAAAGAGCAGGGAAAGGCTTGGAATCCCTAAACTGCAGTCTAGGAAGGTGAGAAAAGAGACAACTTTTCAAAGGGCAGCTGATCTGCATATATTGAATGTCTACCAACGCCTGTCCCTAGTACATATAACTGCAGACAACATGATGAAATTACTGTGTCCTCAGGAGGGAAACCGCTTTATCCCAAGTGCCTCTACCAAGAGATGAGCCAGAATCCGATCCCAGAGGAAGATGGGCAAACAGAGCAATTCATCAGTGGGAGCAGAGTTCCTCCAGATTCACACCAGGACCTGGACTGTTAAGTTAACAAAATTGAAGGATATTCTGTATCCATTTTGTTGGAGCCCGAACAGTGATCATTTATGAGTTAATAAATGGGAGGAGAAGCTCCCATCTGCAGGAGGAGGAGGAAGGAGGTCTGCAGGGCGAGCCTCCCAAACATGCACTAGGCTGACTAGCACTAATGTTGAAGCGAGGGGGAAAGGCTCAAGGATTTTCCACTGCAAATCTGCCTGCTAGGTATGTATCAGTGAGTTTGTTTTGGAAAGAGGTTGAAATTGAATGCAGTCATGCAGCAACACTCAGCACAAATGCAGTGGAAGTGTCTCTGCAAGCTTGTACCAACCAAGTTTAAGCAAGCTTTACCCGAAACAACAAGCAAGAGATGAACTGTTCACATCTGTGATTTGAGAATGCAATCCTGCCCTCTCTGAGACTGGGAGAAGGACTTTTGATCCTGTATCATTTGAAATCAGGAGCAGAGAAAGTTTAACCATAGCTAACACGTCTGTGAGTCCCAAAGTTGTTTGCTGCCCAAGAAAGGGCATCAAGCACAGCAAGAAAGAAGGGAAGCTCCAGCATTTGGTGTTCTGTCACCCCAGTGCAAGGCGGAATGACAATCCCTTCCCAGCACAAGAATGCCTTCCGTGTTCCTTTGCCCCTTGCTTGGGAATCAGCAGCAGGCACTGAGCCCCAGGGAGTGACAGCACAGGCACAGACCCGGACAGTTCTCGGCATCACTAACAGGGAACCAACATCTCCTGCCACTGCCCCTCCAGCACTCTGGCTCTGGGAGATTGGCTGTGGCTCATTCTGCTCTCACCAAGGCTGAAAACCACGAACCCCCTATCATCCTAAAGAGGGGGGGGGGGTGGGGGGGTGGGAATTAGTAGTGGGGGAGAAGGGCACTTGGGCGAGATAACTTCGGAAAAGGATATTTCTGGTCTTACTCTGAGGCTGATAAGTATCTTCCATATCTCATTTCAAAATCTGAAAAAAATTGTTCCATTGACAGTAGAGCTGATTGAGCCAATTATTCTAGAGATTCGTACTGCAGGAGTTAAATGCTCTGTGGGTTTTCTGATGTCTAGTGAAGACTGAGCACAGGCTGAAGCCATTCTTTCAGTAGGACAAATTAGTATATTCTGTTAATTGCACTGTTATATGAAAACACCAGTTTTCATGAAACTGATGATACCTAAAGTTTTTGAGACCTCTATGTTTCCAGCATATTTGGTTAAAATGGGTGAATATAGTCAAAAGGTACAGAAGAGCTAGACACTGTTCAGACATCTCAATGTCATTCCTTCAGCCTTGTTTCCTTAGACAAAAAAGAGAACTTCTCTTTTGATCTCAGCTAGAAGGTTTTGAAGGGTTGTTGGGTTTGGGTATTGCATTTGGGTGTTTGGGGTTTTTTAAATAGTAAGTAGTTTCACTGGTTTCTAACTCAAAGCTGAGTTTTGCTGGTTCTGAACACTCAGTTTTGCTGGTGAATTCTCTCTAGTCAAAGCACTCACAAAAATCTCCCTTGCAGAGCGGCCACGTACCAGCATTGGATAATACGTATTTCACCCCACAGGGATCTACCCACACTGGAACTGGGCAGTAAGGGAACAAGTGAGTTGCCAGTTCTGTTACGAAGTTTGCACTCACTGTGCGGGCTGGGAAGCTCTGAGTGCTTGAATGGAGAGGAAAGCTGTATCCAGGCATACAGGCTGGGCATGAACAGGCAAAACATTTGATGGAAACATCATTTTATTCTCATTCATGTAAGAGTGCACTTTCAATATCAGGAGAGGGCTGACAATTTTTTAAGACTACAACAGCTCGATTTTTCTGGGAAGTGAGGCTATGACAGGAAAATAATGCTTTACCAGTGTGGCTAGGAAAAATTCAGAGCTCACCTGCCCTCCTGGACAAGGTAGCCCTGCATCTGGATCAGGGTCGAGAGCGCTATATGACATGCAATGAAATAGGCAAAAACCTTCACTTATCACTGCAAACCAGGGGAGTTTCTTTCCTTACACTAGCGTTTTTCCACCCTTACTCAGGTAGCTAGGTCCCCACACACTT
>NW_010405312.1:0-359 GCF_000710305.1 Buceros rhinoceros silvestris | reverse complement strand
AACGAGGGTAGTTTCTTTCCTTACACTAGCGTTTTTCCCCCCTTACTCAGGTAGCTAGGTCCCCACCCACTTCCCCTGCCATATAGATAGCCGCTGCCTTTTGCTGCCAGCTGAGGAGTGCTGCTGCACAGGGAGCAAAGTGAGGTGCAGCTGGGCAGCTCTGCCAGCCTCTCAGCCCTGTGGTGAGTGCTGCCAGAGGGGAGGCAAGGAGAGGAAGAGCCCCTGAGCCCCCCAGTCCCCACTCCCATGCTTCCCGTCCGGGTTGCACAGCCGTGAGGGCCGGCAAAGCTCTCCCAGCTCACTCCAGACCCACATTAGCCTGCAGAGGTGAGAGGAGCCCGTTCTGGGTACCCGGGCAC
>NW_010405311.1:10181-21684 GCF_000710305.1 Buceros rhinoceros silvestris | reverse complement strand
CCGCTGTCCCCGACTGGTCCCTTCCTGAGCGCTGCTGGGAGCTATCCCTCGCCTCCCAGTGGGCACCTGCCTACCTCAGCTCACCTCTGTGGACTCTGCTAAGCCTTAGAGTCAAGTGGGGAAGACATAGTCACTCACGTAGGTGCTGTGTGGGACTGGCCGCGGTGGGACAGCTCTGCCTTTTTAAGATAGTTACTGAATGACACCCGTCTGCCTAACGTCTCCGGGTCAGAGGCGAATGCAATGAACACTCGTAGAGAAGAGGCAGAAACTTAGCTTTCTGATCAGGTACTCTGTGGGTCCTGTTGCTTTCAGCAGTCATCCAAAATGCCTTTTAGACAGAGTTCTCATATAACGCAAAAGAGTGTAATTGCACAGGCTCCATAGCTGCAAACACCTACCCTGTCACGGTCCTTAAAAGTTAATTTACTTTCAGGTATTTTGAGTATCTTGTATTTTGAGTAATCTGAAGGGGACAGACCTTGACTGCTCCACAGTGTGGGTGTGCTTTAAGGTAGTCAAATCAGCTTCAAAATAAACGCGTTTCCTGAGCAAGAGCATGACTGGGTGTTTAGCCCCAGTTGGCTGGGATGTGTAGAGTTTCAAGCCCCACTGCTCATAGGCTTGTGCCTATCAGCGAGGAGATGTGTACAGAAGGCGCTTTTTTGTTGGGTGGGCTGTAACAGACCCCGGAGGCCAGCTAGGCTTCTAATTCAAGCAGTTCAGTTATGTGTGGGTGAGACATGTGATTGCACATATGCAGTGTGCTCTTGACGCACCGCGTGGGAGAGAAGGATTGCTATACAGAAGCAATTAGCTTAGACAAAAGAGCGAACTTGTAACTCTTTCTCTAATCTAACCAGTTATTGGAGTAATCAGCTCTGAGTTGTATTTTTATTGAAACCTTTGTCACCTGCCCCTCCCTCCCCTTTTTTTTCTTTCTGCTTTTTCCTGTGTAGTCTACTGCCAGATTTCAGATAGGGTTCATTCCCATATAGTGGTGTGCCTGAATTCTGTCCCTCTTCTTTAGGTTGCATGACAACACGAGTGAGAGTTGATGTGTGCCAATCCAACTTGCACTGAGCACAACTGATGGTCTGGTCTGGGCGAGAAATATGGCAAAAAGGTGTGGTGGTCATTGTTTAGACTCAGATGGGAAAGAATGACGCCTTGGGTGAAGGAAGGCAGGGACCTGGTTGCAATTACTGCATCTACTACCTTTTGATCACCCTTGATCTATCAAATTCCTAGACCTTAAGACACTGTGACAGGTTAATTGTCCTTCAGTGACCTTTCAGAAATGTCACTACCAGTTGTATCTCAGTTTTCAGAGAGCAGAAGACAAAGTGATGACTTCAATTCTTTATACTCCTTTGTTGTCCTAGGGCCAAAATTCATGCAAATGTCATGTTCTGAATGGTGTTGAAGGTAGCATTCATCTGGCAAAATGTAGTCATCTATGTCCAAGATAGTCATCCCTGGCTCTGTTAATAGGTCAGCCGGCGGCTGTGGTGGGGGTGTGTGTGTGAATGTTCCTGGGGTGCAATTCATCTCAGTATGGTGAAGGAGATGAGTTGTGACCTGAAAGCTGCTTTCCACTGACTATAAGAGGAGACAATGCGGGGGGGGAGGTGGGGCGAAGGGAAGAGGATTAGCTCAGATGTGTAGTCTGCACTGTAAATGCCTAAGTAAGTCTTTATCTCAATGAACGTGTGAGTTTCTCAGATTCCAGATGACTTTGGGAAGAGCTGTGGCTGTTTGTATTATGGGTGAATTTGTTCTAGCATTTGAGCACTCCCTCCGTAGTGCTGTGCAGCAGTATCACTGCTACTTAAACTACAAAAAAAAGAAGGCATAGCTGTTGGTCAGACAAAAAGTAGAGGCTAACACCTACCCCATGACTGTGCACTGACTGCAGGATTCCTGACAGCTGCCTGTGGTTCTTGGGCAGAAGGTGTCAGGGATCAGGATCTGGGGCTCCCATTGCCCCACTGAAGTTTTTAGAACCTTGGGACCTTGTTTGCCCTGGTAGCACTGGCTGGAGCTGCCTTCTCTCGCTGGGTCATCAGCTACTGCCCTTCCCAGAGGACTCCGCTAGAGACCATGGAGGTGGTGGGTCATAAATCCTGTGAATGGTATCTGATACAGAAGCACCTTATTTCAGAGTTTCCAAAATAAAATACTGTGAGATTTTCGGTTCCAGGTGCATGTTTGAGTTTCTGAGGTTTTTTTGCTCAAGTGAAAAACAGTTTAGAAAACTTGAGAAAACTTGACACCTTTTCTGAGAAATCTACGCAACTGCTATATTTACAGTCTGCTTAATAGTAATGTTCAGCTTCCCATTTTCTTACACCTCTTTCTTCTGCCTTTTTCTCAGAAAAGGATTAATTCTTGGGTTCCCTTTCACTAGAATTCAAGACAAATCCCACCTGTCTTTTCTGAGCTGTACAGATTTCGCAGTTCACTCTTACCTCATTATTTCCCTGATCCTTGTCATTTATATCTTTCCTTGTGGGTCTTATTCACTCACTTAATTTTTAAAATTACAAGGATGAGGATTTTACTTAGTATCCTATCCTCGAGGACTTGTAATTAATTACTGTCCTTATTTACTCAGTAAGTTATGCTTTTCTTGACATTTAGTGTCTATTTGACAGTCATCCACTTCTGAAAGTTTATTATAAGCCACTCTGGAGTTCTAAAAAAAAAAAAATTGAACAATGAACTTTTTATTTAACTACAGTTTGTCCCTGTTACTGATTCAGGCAGGCGGTTAAAATCCCCTGTACCAGCTAATTTATTTATTCCTGGAACCCATTCTTTGTACCGTGACCTATATTATTCCTGGCTTTGAGCCTGACCGCCTTACATTGCCAGGTATTTTAATACAGGTGGGAAGAACCAAGGTGTAGGGTAGATGCGCATTATCTCTGGCTGCAGTTTTGCCTACTGAGAAGTTTGCTGCTGGTGGCTGCTCACTGGCATCCCGGTGGCAGAGGCAACCGCTGCTTCAGTTTTATGGCTGATATGCTTGTGAGAGCTCTCCTTGGATGTGTATGTGGCAGGACTACACTTAATGTTCAAGAAGTTACTGTGATTTGATAAATGAACTTTTTCTTTAGGCTGAAGAAGAGCTAGCCTTCGTGGAGTGAAAGATTCTTAAAATAAACTGGTTGGGAAAACCATGTTGTTGAGTTTGTAGAACTAGGTTGTTTTGTTGAAATTAATCTCTTATAAAGCAATAGCAGTTTCAGGTAGCAAAATAAAGAATTTGATATATCTGTAGAAAATATTCCAGAAGGGATTAGGTAACTAGAGTAGAGTCTTTCATCCTTAGGTTGCTGATTAAACTCCACTTGGGGCTGCACACTGCCTGACAGCTGTTTGATGACCCACGTCAGATAATTCGCCAGCAAACGATGCTGCTACACGTTGTGCTATCTTTTTTTCCCTTCCAAAAAGTTATAAAACAGGGTGACTTGTAACGTGTGTCGTAAAGATTTTTATTCTTTGTCTCACTTTGCAGTGACCGTCTGTGGATCAGACTGGTTTGTGTGCTTACAGAGTCTGAAAGCTGAGAGCAGGCCATTAAGAAAAATACAGCAAAAGCAACCCATCTGCTTTTTTTGCTTTACCTAGAGCAGCAAGAGAAGGGTTGGGTTTTTTTGTTTTTTTTTTTTTGCAAGCTGTTTGCAATAAGAATCGTAGCTATTAAGGGATATTGACGATAAATGTATGATATAATTGTCACTGTAGAAAAAAATGTCATGTAGTTAAAGATCTAACCAATTGTCCAGCACCATTTTAGCAACCCATTGAATAAAGGCACATTGGACAGTGTAGAAAGGAAGTGATCAAAACAGGGTTTTAAAAGTCTGTCTTCCAGTCACTACCTGAACTTGGCTGATACAGGTTTGAAGTGCAAAGGTGCATTACCATTGTATATCCACCCACGATAACCACACGTACATTAGACAGGACCCTTCTGGTTGTGCAGTCTGCTGGGAGAAAGGAGCAAAATGTTCTGGCACAGTAAGCAAGAAGAAAGTGTAACACTCAGAAGTCAGCAGCTGAGTGATGGATTAGGGTGGAGGTGCCACATCTTGGAAGAGAAAAACAATAGGTGTTTGTTGGGATTTTGGCGATTAGAACTTCTGTGAGATTATAGTGGGAATTTGGACTCCAGCATCTTTTGTTCAGGAATGGTACCAACACAAGCAATAGAGTGAAAAGTGTAACAGTTAAGCAACTGGAGAAGAGCAGAAGCAAAATATTTATGCTTTGCTCTGAAGCCACTGCGATCAGTGCTCAGGCAGTCCTGAAATCCAAAGCATGTCCGGAAAACTCTTATTTTTGAGGAATGCAGGTGTTAGGAGGAATCATTGTTCTTGTGAGGGAAGTGGACTTCTGAGTTGCTAAAGCCCCAAAGACCGTTCAGAGGCTTTTACATCTTTCTACTAACTGCCCACAGAAAGACAGGTCAAACATGACTGAGGTGCTTTTGCTTCTGCTGGCTCTAGGTTCAGTCCATTTTCTCTCTCGAGGAGTGGTCTGAGTTCCTGGTGGAGTTTTCCTAGATGTCTGCTAGAACCCTGCAGTAGCTAGGGAAGGCAGGTGTGTCTGAAAGGGTCATTCCTCCCATGTCCTCTCCAAAGGGCTGAATTTATACATGGAGGTGCCTGTCTCTGCCTGTTGATTACAGAGAGAGGTGAGATGATACCCTAAGCCAAAATGTCTGGTTCTGAGTTGCCTAAAGCTATTTGAGTGGAGTCCTGCCCCTCATAATCTGATTAGCATGTGGAGAAACACAAGGACATACTCCAAGGAAACTTGTGTAAGTGATGAAGCCACACTGTTGTGCTTTGCTGTTCCAGATAAACCATCACAGATGTTAGAGTGCTTTTGAACCTGCAGCAGCAGCGCTTATTATACTTCAAAGTTTCTTGTTCTAGATAAGTGACATGGGGAGAGATGGCACTGTACGTGCTCAGAGAAGTACGTTGAAATGTATAATGGAACATTTCTCAGACTGTCGTATTTAGGTCTCTCTGTGAACCCTCCTAGCCGTGTGAATATAATAAAGAGTGATTGCCTTTAATGCCAGAATGATGACGTTGAAGTGTTTTTAAAATGTATTATCAGACTGAATGGTATTAATTATCTTTATGCTAATAAAAAGTGCACACTTAGTCCAAACATGGTACTTTTTGCTGATAGGGACACAGTAATTTTTCAGGATAGATGTGTAACTTCCCTTGACAGGACCGTGTGCTGGATGGCTTCACTTATGCCTGCCGCTGGGTTGCAGGTGGAGGTTTTGGGGCAGACCAGGCTTCTGCATGAGGAGCAGGGAGGTGCAGATGATGATTCCAATAAAATTAGAAATGTGAGTAAGATTTTAGCCCATAAATTGGAGAACTACTAGGATGATGGAGTGGAATGACAAGTATATGGCAATGTTAATTTTTTTTTTTGCTCATGAGAGTTAATCTCTTCTGTAAATTGACTTGTGCTTCTGAGCAAGCCAGAACAAGCTCTCTCCATGGACATGTGCAAGTTGAGAGCTGTCTTTCTGCTGCACAGGCAGCAAAACAAACTGTAAGGCTGGCTACAAGGTAAATGCCTCTCCTTGTGCAAAATAGGGGCCTGAGTCTTTTTTTTGTAGTTGCCCTGCAGCTGGGCTTTGAACAAACCTGCCAGTCTTTTGTATTCCTTGCCTGCTGGTACCTCTGTGTCGCCCCTGCTCTCTCAGCTCCCCCAGCTGTCATATCCATTAGCAATAGTTACAAGTTTTCTGTACAAATACCTCTTTGGGCTGGCTAGCATGGAGCCCCCATGCTGAGGGGATCCAGGATCCCTCTGTGTAGCATCAGCAGCAGTGAGACCCGAAACACACGGCTTGTAGTCTGATTCACAGTTCGTCTGGTGGATGTCCTCTTTGCTTTTGCTGTTTCGGAGAAAAAAGCCACAACCTCCAGCAAGCCGTGATTTCATCCCAGGCAAGTAGGAAGCGTTTTGTTGTGCTTTGAGAAAGAGTCTGAGATAAATATGAAACTGGCTGTGCTAGGACATCTCTTTTCCCCAGCCCTTCCCCATCAGCAGCCATGCAGCCATCAATATTTGGGTCAGATGGAGGCAAAACTCCACGTAGACAGCAGCCTCTTTGGCTGCACTGACTTAACCCCGAGCACTGCCAGCTACCTGCCTTGCTGACATTGCAACCTTCCCATTGCCCCAGGGTGCTACACAAATCGTGGGGGACCGGGAGGCTCTGTCGTCCCTGTATCAAACCTGGGTGTGCAGCCCAGGCATCGACTTTGCCTCTTTCCTCCTGTAGTGCAGCTATCAAGCAGGTGAGAGCTGAACGGTGAGTTCGTGGCTAAAAAAAAAGCGTTTAACCAAAGCAAACACTCCACTCCTACCTTGCTGTAAAATGTAATTCCACATCAGTGTTTTACCTCCTTTCTGATAAGATTTATTTAGGTAGAATTTATCAAAACTGAGCTCTGATATGTCCGTGTGAAAACATGACCAGTTGGTTACCCTGTAATCAGACCAGTCAAACATCACCCTTGTAACATTTGCCAGCTCTTACTTTTTGCCAGTACTTACTTTAGGCTTAGATGTAGTTTTCAGAGGCATTTTGTTGTAAATCCATCAGCACTTAGGAGCTGCAAAGTCTTTTGGGATTATTTACAAAACGCTTCTGAAATGAATTTTTTTTCCCCACAGTCAGACCAGTAATCCCATTTGATATGCCTTTTCTATATTAATTGGGTCCTCCTGCCACTTTGAATAGGGGATTTTACTAGCTCTGGTGGTCTACGGGGCTGAAGAACTGTAGAGCTGGTTAGGATTGGGACAAACACTGAAACAAAAGCAGGCAACTTGTACGGCATGAAGTTTTAACAGCAAGCAGGCAAGTGCATGGGCGAAGCTGCTATGGAAACTGCTTGTAGCATTTGCAAAAAAGACTCAACTCTGCATTGCTGTTATTCCTAAATACACTAGTCACCGTTTTTAGTCACGATGGGCAGGAATATTGCAGAGGGCAGCTGCCTGGGGAGGGGAGGAAGATGATGCAATGTAAGCAGCTTGTTGCAAGCCTCCAGGCACACAGGTAGCAGCGCTGGCTGGGCTGGATGAGTCAGGCTAGGCAGTCGTGGCTGGGATTGTTTGCCGTGGTGAGGGACTGCTGAAGGAGACAGTACTTCCTTGCAGGCTGGGAAGTGAGTGTGGTGTCTGTCGACTGGGTGTGCTGGCTACACACCCAGAGGGGGGTAACCCTCTGCCTCCTATGTGGGGTGGCAGATGGCTTTCATCACCTCCTCTCTCTTTTTCCTTTACACAACCCCATGCTTTAACTTTCTCTGCTCCAAGTCTTTGCACCATCCTTGGCTCCTGTTTTGCTGTCTGTGGGTGTCTGTCTAGACTACACTGACTTGGACACATCCTGTGGTCCTGGCAGCTGAGCTCCACAGCTGACCAGTTCCCATCCCAAAGCAATGGTCCCTGGTGAGACATGAGTCACGGACTGTCGGGAAGTGGGAGGTCATTAACCATCAGGAAGGTGGGACATTGCCATATCGCAGTTATGCTGGAAGTGTTGCGACAGCAGTGGTGCTCAGCATTCCCCTCTGCCTTGGTTTGGGCTGCCCGGACTGCCTCAGTCATTGCTTTTAATCCAGCATGTGGATTAATGTGTGAGGACACTGTCTGGCATGTCATTAATGCATGTGTCAGGGCACCGTCTCTCAGGAAGGTCTTCCTGAAGACCTCTACCATGGGAACTACTTGTCTGCTAGGCAGTTGTCAAGACCCACCCCTGAAGCTGCAGACACACAGCATCCTCTCAGCTGCTGGAGAGTATGTGGCTGCACACACCAGCCGAGTGGGGTGTGAAGTGCATGTTTGTACCTGAAATGATGAACACATGGGGCTTGGAAGGAGCTGATCCCTCCCTACCCCTTGAATTATGGTTGGAATGTGGGAATACCAGGTCTAAAAGCAAACATTTTAGCTCCTTTCACACTAGGCTTCTCTTTGGTATGGCGTAAATCATATTTGCTGAAAGCTTTAGTATTAGGTCCTAGTCATGCAAATGGCCTCAGAAGGTTGTGACATATATTTGAATGTAGCTGGCTTGCTTAGTAAGAAATTAACTTCAGTTTCTTCTCAAAAAGGAAATCTTTCTTAATTCTTTGTTGAGTCACCATCCAACAGCTACATCAGGGTGCAGGGCTGGCAGGTCTGACTCGGAGGTCTGCATGGGGAACGCCCCTGAGAATGGTCTCTAAATCAGTGGAAAAACTACTGAATTAATGAAAACATATTCGAATTACTTTCTAATTACTTTATTTTGATTGAGTAAACTCAAAGAAGTGATGTAGCATAATTTGATGTTTCATAGACTCTTAGAGTGGTTTGAGTTGGAAGGGACCTTTAAAGATCATCTAGTCCACCCCCCCCCAGCTATGGGCAGGGACAGCATTCACTAGATCGGGTTGCTCAAAGCCTGTCCAACCTCGCCTTGAACACTTAATTTGCAGACACAGTTACAGGAGCCTTCCTTAGGAGCGTAGAGTCCTCTTGGTGTAAGGCACAGGGAGCCCTGTGACTTGGCTGTGTACTTTTTTTGCTCCTCTTCCTCCCAGAAGAAGTGGGCAGACTGGGTCAGGCCAAACCCTGGTCCATGGTCTGGTGTGTCACTAAGGCAGGATGCCCACGGGCCTCTGGGCGGGGGGGACCAGGGTCTGCTGCTCTCACATGGCCCTGACTCCAGCTGGAGCTGCCACTGCTCACCATAAAGTACCTGCTGGCCTTCACCTGCTCCCCACTGCTCAGGGACATAGAAAAATCCACTGATCTATACCCGCTTTGATTTGCCCCTTGTCCACACCTGAAAATCCCCACTCAGCTCTGCCCTTCCTCCTGGTGAAATGAGGTTCAGGGAAGTCTTCTCTGTCCTTCCTTCCTCCCTCCTGTCTGTCAGTCTCATTGGACGTGTCCCACATTTGTGCAGCATGGTGTTATTCTGTAACAAGGTTGAGACTTAATTTTTTATTTGTTTGTTTCCCCA
Organism: Buceros rhinoceros silvestris; assembly: GCF_000710305.1. Lineage (NCBI taxonomy): Eukaryota > Metazoa > Chordata > Aves > Bucerotiformes > Bucerotidae > Buceros > Buceros rhinoceros. The sequence goes on along the minus strand of NW_010405311.1, from coordinate 12,605 downwards.
CTATTGTCTTAATAACAAACTAATTTTTGTCTCTTTATAACTTGCTTCCTTCTCTCGTAAGGGACATTTCCCATCTTCTTCCAAGGACAGTTGTCCAAGGACCATGGCTAGAGCATGCTGAATGGCACAAGCAAGGATTTGTCTTCGTTTTATCTGGGTTTAAGAATTCAGAAGCTCACTCATTTAATATCATTTCCCAGAGCATAAATTTTTTTTCTGTTCAGTACCAAGGCTGAGTCCCTGGCAGATTACAGACAATGTGTCACTTCAAGTAGATCCTTGGCAGTCAGTCTCAAGGCTGTCATTTGGGAATTATCAGTGGAGATCCCCTCAGGTTTTTTGACAAATTGAGGGAGTTAAATCAAACAATTTTCTTGCAAAGTGTAATTTAAAGCCATGCTGAGGAACTATTTGAGGACCCTAAGCTAGAGCTGGTGGAAGACTTTTCAGTTAGATGGTTTTTCATCAGAAAATAGTGATTCATGTAATGAGAGGTGTGATGCCCTTTATTGGCTAGGCAGGAAGATATCTCCTGAACATCTTGATCCCTGAGGAGCTGTGAATGGCAAGTGCAGTGCTGCCTTCCTTGTCCTTAACAGCTGGGTGCTGTTTTGAGATGCCAGTGGATCCTCACTGGCTGAAGTCTGAGGTATGGGCTAAAAGGGCTGAGAGCATTGAAGGCGCCTTTCACTGGGTGGTACTTCTCAGGTGGGAATCCATTCTGGAAGGTATCTCATCTTGCTCCTCTGACTCAACTGCTGTCTGCAGTGGCTTGTCACCCGGTCAGTTCTAGGCACAGCACTGGGTTCATTTCAGTGATGCCGTTTGCAGCACAGTTCCCCAGGTGGTTGTTCTGGTACAGTTCCAGGGGTCATAGACAGTAGCCTGGGGAGAGGAACATCTGATTCCATGGTTTAACCTTGCTGAAGCATACATGCTGTCTGGCTGTACCTACGTCTTGCTGATTTTGAGGTGGAATGCACTATCTCCAGTTTGTGTCTCTTACAAGTATTTCTCTAACCTGTTCTTGCAACACTTGGCTGGTGGAAGCTCTCAGTTTTCATCCTGTCCCAGCTTTTCATTGTGCCTTCAACTGGAAAGCGATTGTAATGTCAAACTCCCCATGCAAATAAGCCTAATACGCTGCATGTTTCTGCAGTAGCTAAGGAGGTGAATGAATGTCTGTCCAACCTTTTACCTGTTGAATGGCTGTGTAACATGTTTGATGTCAATCACAGCTGAAGCTTTGTGGAGATGAGTGGGCATCACTGAACTTCTATTTTGGAGACTTTGAAGCTTGAATTTTCGGAGGTTGCAGCATTTCTCTCAGGCCTTTCAGTTCAGGAACCTCGCTCCTTTATTTTGGTCAAAAAACACTACACATTTCAAAATGCGCTTCATGAATCATCACAAATAACCCAGATCGAGTTTTTTGCAGGTGTTGAGACAAAACACTGACATTTGCCTGCTTTGAAATTTTGGGAAAGTTGAAACTGTCCTTTTTGCCAAGTCCATACAAAGTCTTTGCCCTCTCAGAAGTCATCCTGGAATGAGAGGAATTTCTGACCTGGCCACAATCAGTAGCAGTGACAGTTTGTAAAGCAGGTGGGTGAGCTGCAGCACCCTGCCTTTCTTCCAGTGCAATACTGGAGCACCAACACCTTCTTCATATCCAGCGGGACTCGGTGTTCCGCTTTCAGTAACTTGCTGCTGGTAAGTGGGAAGCATAGAGATTAGAGAGAGCACCTTGCTGCTCCTTTTCCAATGAAAGAAATTTTCTAAAGCTATGAAAGACCTGGAGTAGAATGAGAGAAACTGCCTTGGGAATGTCCTGCACTGTCCCAAGCGACCTGTGACAATGGGCTGGTCCCCCAGCACCACCTCCCTGGTGCCGTTAAAGCAGCTACGCTCAGCAGAGGAGAGTAATGTGATCCCCTTCTTATGGGCAGCGTGTCTTTAAGCTAAGATTGTGTTTTGTATACACAGCACACCCACGTGTGTGTGTGCATGCCTTTCTCTCTCTTCAGTGTGTAGTTTATATTTAACTGGATGGCTTCCTTTTCAGTAGTGTCACTGGTTGGCCGAGGTAAGCCAATCACGGAGACGAGTCCTCTCCTATCTTTAACACCCCTCTCCCCTGCACCAGGAGAGAGAGAGTTAAAAAGCAGAGATAGGAAAAGGAAGAAAAATTTGTGAGACCTCTGAACATTTGGAAAACTGAAACAAAGTTTAATAACACTAGAATAAAATATACTATATACAGAGAAAGAACCAATGAAATATTAAAGGGTTTGTATGGGATGGAAAAGCGAGGGTTAAATGTGGATCAGGAAACGAAAGGGAACAAATACGATGCAGTGTTCAAAATAGCTGCGGCAACATGAGTTTTCTCTCGGGGCGGAACAAAGAAGTGGCGGCCCTTAC
>NW_010405311.1:7286-9827 GCF_000710305.1 Buceros rhinoceros silvestris | reverse complement strand
AAGCAAACAGCGAGGCGTCAGCACCAGCAGCGGGGAAAGAGCAGCCCCGAGGCACTGTCTCACGCGGCACAGGATGGGGGTTTTCTGTGGGGCCGTCTCTGCTCCAGCAGCACGGGGTGCGGTAGCCACAGGCAGCAGGCGACAGGCAAGTTCCTCTGGAGGTTTGAGCTGGGGGGACACAGCCCGTAAAGTCCCTAGAGCCAAACTGTGAGCCTGGAAGCCTTTGCTGGAGATGAGCCACAAGCTCCCCCCCGAGAGAAGTGTAAGGGACACCCCCAGAGTGGAAAGAGAGCGAGGCGGGGGTGATGTGTGCCTCTTAAAGGGACAGGAATGCTTGCGAGAAGCTTTTACAACCTGTGAGACGTGCTGAATGTGACGTGGAAGGGAATATTCCAATTGGTCAGTTTAAAACAAACCTTCCAAACAGGAAAAAATCTGTTTTTTTTCTCCTAAACTGGCACAAGTAGCAAATGCCTTGCTAGTGGCTGATCTTGATTTTTAATGACAGAATTGGTAAAGAATACAACATTTAATATCCATATATATGTATATGCTCTTGACATAATCTACATTTCTGTAATGTATATTGAGATACATTCGTACATATGCATACACATGAAAAAAGAAATTGTGATAATCAAGGAAGGAGCAATCTAACAGCACATGGGCAAGGCGTTCATTGCCTGCTTGAAATACTTGGACAGGACAGCATCCCTTTACACACAGTGAAACCAACGCAAAGGGTTACAGTTCCTTTGGTGGCTCTTGGCTTGGGCTCCTTGCCATTACTGCTGCTACGGTGAGATATCTTCCAGCTTTGCATAACACTGATGCTTTATCAGGGTCACACCTTCATTTTCATCAGCCTTTTTGCTAGTGGCAGGCATCTGCACATAGCTGGGACCACAGCCTCTGAGTTGATTCTCAGCACTTGTTCCAGCTGCCTGCCTTATCCACATCCACAGTGGATGGGAACACAGCCAGATGTACCTTAGGGTTTGATGCCATGACCTTTGCTTCTGTTTCTAAGCCTTGAGATAACTGTGGGGAAAGTTCAGCATCTGCTGTAGTCTACTTGCCTCTGCTCTGTCACTTGTTGCACAGTCATGTAACAAAACGTTGACAAAATTCCTAATTTATATATACTGTAATGGATCATACCTGGGGCTGACGTGCCTCGGTGACTGTTGACTTTCCTCACTGTGTTTCTGAATGATGCTTCAAAAAGTATTCAGTGGTTCTAGTTTGGTCCCTTACAACATAACCTCTTTGCATTTAGGAGTCTGCAGGCAAATCTGACACCCCCAAAATACTTGTAATGCTAATGGCAGTAGTAGGGATTGAGGTTTTGCCTTTCTTCTTTTTCTGTGTAGGACTACTCTGTGAATGAAGCTATTCTGGGGATGGAAGTAGCAAACTCAGCCTTTTGGAAATGGCTCCCAAATGGGTTTGTTACCTAATGTGTTGACAAAAAGCTGGCATGATCACTACATGCTGGTTCAGGGAGCTGAACCACGTTTAACCTAAAAGTGCAGGGCCAAACCCACTCCACACTGTTTGCCAAACATACCAACGTGGCATAAGCACAGGCTCTTTGTTCTGCAGACTAGTAGCAGTGATGGTGCGGCTCTATGGGGGATGAGTTTGTTGAAGACCAAAAGGATGCTGGGGAAATAAGACTGTCCACAGGATATCACTTTGCTGTGAGAGAAGGGTACTGATGGCAGTAGAGGTTTCCACATGTTTCAAAATGGGTATAATGTATAATGGATATAAGCTGCAATGGGACATTGTTAAGTGGGGATTTCTGCATGTGCTTGCTCTAAGGAGATGCCTGGGGAATTCATTGGGTGTGCGGCAGGGTCAGGGTTAGGTTTTCTTTTTCCCTTAGTAGAATACTCCCTGTTCTGCATAATCATCATTAATTTTATACTTTTCTGCAAATTGGAGATGACAATTCTCAGGAACAGCAAGGCACTGAAACTAAGGCTAGTTTTTCAGAAGCTGAAACAAATTGTAACTGTTGAGGAAGTGATAGTTCTGATTATGTAAAATGGTGCCCTGTCAGCTTATTTTTGCAGGTGGTGTTTTATGTTTAGTGGGACAGATGTTTGTTATGGTTTACTTTTTGCTGTTAACAGATGCAAGATTGCTTGTTTTGTTAGGGGATTGTTTTTAAGAATGTGCCTTTTAAAAATGTTGTTAATGGGGAAGGAAATCTATCAACCTGATATAATAGGTATGTTAACCATTAGGTAAGAGGAGGAAGAATAAATTATTTTATTTGAAAATACAATACAGTCAAGGCACAAGAATTTGGGCAGGGAACAAAAGGAACAAACATAAAATACACTATAAATAACAGACAAGGACCAGTAGCAGTGGGTGGAATTTGGCCTCTATTGAAGTCGATGGGAGCTTTGCCATCTGCTTCAGTGGGACAGGATTTCACCCGGGGATGTGGCCCCCTGCCCCAGAGTCTGCCCTGCTAGGTTATCTAGGTGCATCATTACTTCCTGCTGCTCATGAAGTTGTGGGCTC
>NW_010405311.1:6626-7194 GCF_000710305.1 Buceros rhinoceros silvestris | reverse complement strand
ATGAAGGTGCCCAGAGCCTTGGGCTGAAGCCACATCCTACGCAGGGTCTGACCAGCCAGGTCTTGCAGCTCAATGTTTCTCTGAAGTGAAAGCGGGTAAAAACTAGGTGTGTGCAGAAAAAAGCTAATCTGTGTTCATTCAGATCAAATTTCCTCAACTTGAAGGTGGTTATGTACCTTCTAGTAACATTTCGGGAATAGTGTATATTGTTTTATGTGACTAGGACCGCGTTTTGCCACAGGAACACTGACGGTGCATTCAAAAAAATCGTTTCAAGTGTGTCTGGGAGTGGAAGTGAGAGGAACCAGCTCAGAACATATTTACTCACTTCAAAGGCAAGAATGACTGTTTGAGAAAGTGAGATCACAGATGGATCCAACTTCTAAGGAGGGGAAAAGTCATAATCTGCACCAAGATCACCCTTTGATATAGTTGCGAAGATAACAAAGGATATCAGAGGAAGGGCTTTGGGCAGAGGTGTAATGGCCCCTGTACTGCATCCTGCACAAAAATTCCACTTGTCTTTATGGAAAGTGTCTTTGCCAAGCTATGGTGAATATAACTGAAA
>NW_010405311.1:5580-6539 GCF_000710305.1 Buceros rhinoceros silvestris | reverse complement strand
TTCCTGCTGTTTCAAAAGCAACAAAAAACATGTAAGAGATGCTTGGGATGCTGATCACTCATCTGTGAGATGAAGGACAGCACTGTGTATGAGGGATGCAGAACATGGCTGCAGCATGGGTACCATGTCTTGCACCCAACTCACCTGCTATGATCCACAGGTAACAGTTGGGATTTTATTCACAGCAGAGACCCTCAGACTTTCTGATGCTTTTGGGCATGACAAAATTGATATCTTGCTTTTGAGATCATTCAGAAGAGCACTGTCTGCTGGCATTAAGCCAGTTGTAGGATGTTGGTCTTAATTTCCGTGTCCGTCATAATTAAATAGCTCCTCTTCTAAACAAATGATCCATAAAAACCAGTATTGCTGTACTCTGGATAGCCTAAGTACACCTGTGAACACCTGTAGGTATGCCTGAGGGAGCTTCAAAATGAAAATGTTTTGAAATATTTTGAAATATGTTTCCTGTGGAATACTCAAGTGATATATAAGCTTGAAATAATTCATTAGATTATAGTATTTTTAATGAATAAATTGTATGTTCCCCTGCCCCCAAAAATCTTGCCAAGTTTGTGCCCTGATCCTGCAGTCCTGCAGCAAGGACCTCTTTTTCTCCTGGAGATGTTCCCCCTCCTGTCACTGGTTGGCCAAGGTAAGCCGATCACGGAGACGAGTCCTCTCCTATCTTTAACACCCCTCTCCCCTGCACCAGGAGAGAAAGAGTTAAAAAGCAGAGATAGGAAAAGGAAGAAAAATTTGTGAGACCTCTGAACATTTGGAAAACTGAAACAAAGTTTAATAACACTAGAATAAAATATATTATATACAGAGAAAGAACCAATGAAATATTAAAGGGTTTGTATGGGATGGAAGAGTGAGGGTTAAATGCGGATCGGGAAACGAAAGGGTACGAATACCGACACGGTGTTCAAAATAGCATAGCGGCGGCCATGTGG
>NW_010405311.1:2505-5197 GCF_000710305.1 Buceros rhinoceros silvestris | reverse complement strand
AAGCAAACAGCGAGGCGTCAGCACCAGCAGCGGGGAAAGAGCAGCCCCGAGGCACTGTCTCACGCGGCACAGGATGGGGGTTTTCTGTGGGGCCGTCTCTGCTCCAGCAGCACGGGGTGCGGTAGCCACAGGCAGCAGGCGACAGGCAAGTTCCTCTGGAGGTTTGAGCTGGGGGAACACAGCCCGTAAAGTCCCTAGAGCCAAACTGTGAGCCTGGAAGCCTTTGCTGGAGATGAGCCGCAAGCCCCCCCTCCGAGAGGAGTGTATGGGACACCCCCAGAGTGGAAAGAGAGCGAGGCAGGGGTGATGTGTGCCTCTTAAAGGGACAGGAATGCTTGCGAGAAGCTTTTACAACCTGTGAGACGTGCTGAATGTGACGTGGAAGGGAATATTCCAATTGGTCAGTTTAAAACAAACCTTCCAAACAGGAAAAAATCTGTTTTTTTTCTCCTAAACTGGCACACCTCCCCAGCCCCTTTCTTGCTGAGAAAGTGGTTTGTCATGGCATGGGTGTCAAGGGAGGGCATTTGGTACCAGATCTGCTTTAATTTTCAATGTAGAGATAATACTCCCATTGCTTTGGGACCACTGAGTCATGTTCATTTTGCAAGACACCGGATTTAGTTAAGTTTAGATTAAACAGCTAGGTAGGAAATAAAAGGTCTACCGTTATTGTTAAGTAGTATGTTTTTGAAGCAGAAGCCCTGAGCCAAATCCTCAAATAGGCTTGCTCCTCATAGGTCGTGAAAGGAGGAGGGAGAGTGGCGCTCGCCTGTGGGGATTCTCGGTCCACCTACACCTGGAGGCACTTCCTAGATAATGTCAGGCAGCTTTTGATCACCACAGAGCATGTCTTATTTGGAGCTTTGTGTGGTATATGCAGACCATAGGACACTTACACGCTTCACAAAAGCATATCAGTAGTGCCATCTAGCTCTGTTTCCTGTCATGTGGGTGTCAAAGAAACCCACATGTTGATGAGTGAGCGCACGTCACATGCCTTTTCCATGTGCCCATTATGTGGTCTAACTCTCCCCTCACTTCGATTTTCCATGTAAGAAATGTTTAGCACCTTGTAGGAGGAAACCTGCAGTATGCTCAGCAAGGTTGATGTCAGCTAAGAGGTGGAAACCCTGAGGAACACAAAGTAACACTTAAGTCACTGGGCTTTGGGGAGGCCTGGGGAGCCTCACCCAGGGTGAAATATCTCAGGAAGATATCCTGTGGGCTTCTCTGGTGTTCCCCAGTGGTTCATACAGCTCAGCCTCAGGCGTCCATCTGGACCTGCCTAGGGGCTCCGTGCAGCTGCACAGCATCTCTGTAGACCTCCCTGGCTCATCACCAGGCTTCTTGCTGAGCTGAGCCATCTCTACCTCCCTATTCTCCTTCCTTGTTAATAGCCTCAGGTAGGACGTTCCCATATTCTTCTTGTTGCTTCTAACTCCTCTGTTCAGGCCATTGAATGTCTAAACCTTGCAATAAATAACTCATTTATCAAGCAGTAAGCTAGTTTTCACCAGTCATTTGGCGTTTCTTTTGTAACTTTTTTTCTTTTTGTAACTTTTTTTCTTTCTGTAACTTTTTTTAACAGCACTGAGATCCTCCATGTTTCCTGGAGCTCCAGACTGAATGTAAACCAACCCTTTTGCTGGTCAGGCTGGATGAGTTAGCCCCATTGCTGTGGTCTTCATGGGTTGCAGGCATCAATGGGATCTTTCCATCACTCTGGTGGGAGTTAAGCAAAGCCTTGAACTCGTATTGTCCTAGAAATCAATGAAAATCATAGGATATATTCCAGTACAGTGCTCTTCTTGTCACCTTACCTCAGTTTAAAGTTCAGGGCAGCCCTGTCCCTGTTTAGGGAAGGTGGGCAAGTGTCCGGCTGAAAGCAATCCTGACTGACTAACATAGATTTGGGTAAGGTTCAAGTGGGAAGGAGACTGTGAGTGAACTGACATATGAATGTAGTTCGGTAAAGAGGTCTGTCTTCCTTCTGAAGAGAGATTATAGTTTTCACTGTGTTCATTGGAAATTCCTGTGGTTCATCAAATGAGATTTTTGTAAGATCAGCCTGAAACCTGCCTTTCTCCATTAGTCTAAATCCATGTCTCTTGGGAGCGTGTTTGAACTGTGGGTGGAGGAGACAATTACTGACATGGTGGGACTTGTAAATCCTCAGCTTTCTTCCTGTGGTTGTAATAGCTTTCTCATAGTAGGGGAGTTAGTGTAAAGCCAAGAGAAAGGGATTTAAGCCAGGGCTTATGACTGATGTGTTAGAAAAGCAAAGAGGGGGGTTGATTTTGTAGTTGATGCTGAGGTGACAAAATTGAGATTCAATAGCTGACTCAGTTAATTAAGTTTCCTAGCATGCATTTTCCCAGCTTTTATGATGAGTTTTAGCCAGAGCTGATGAAGTGCCAGTATCACTGTAAATTGCATTTAGTAATGTTTTTGCCTACACATTATTCTGGGCATATTATTGATGTTAGTGTGTAATGTGTGCTGCTGTTCCATCATTGGTATACAAGGCATTGCTCATTGGAAAGTGAATGCCTCAGTCCAGCATTGCATCTGAATAAAAAGAACCTTTTTCCTTTTCTGTAATTAATGAAGAAACTTTTTAAGCTCTGCTTCCAAAGCCAAGCTTAGTGGCGCAGAAGGGATACCATGCTGGGACTTCTGGAAGCTACAC
>NW_010405311.1:0-2422 GCF_000710305.1 Buceros rhinoceros silvestris | reverse complement strand
GCTACGCGACGCAGTCTGAGAGAGTCTGATGTTCATCCCTGTTGAGTGTGTCTACATGAGCGAGTAACACAGCCTGTAGGTTTGCAGAGCAAAGCAGTTGCTGCACAACACATCTTACAGGGGAGGTTATCCTGGAGTAGCTGTTCCTGCAGGCTGAGCACCCATCAGGAGTTGAGATCAGTTATGTATGCCCCTGCATCATCCTCAGGTTTAGATTCATCCCGGTAGTATTGAGTTTGTGCATTCCATGAGCTCTGCAGTGTGAACCAAAGCAGACATTTACTGGGACCTTCATTTATGAAGTGTTCTTACGCTTGGAAGAGAAATGCTGATGGGCGTTAAATAGTTGAATGTAGGTCTTACAATAGTGATTTTGGTGCTTGGAGCCAAATCTGCTTGTAAAAGCATAGTAGGTTGTCATCAGTTCCAGCTCTGTTACTCTGGCGTCAGTTGCCTGTCATCTTTGGTTGGAGTGTGGCTCTTGTAGGGATGTTCAAAGCTTTTTGGACCTTGTCACAGTTGTTGGACTTCCTCCACTGGAGACCCATTCAAGATGAAGCTCCCCAAACACTACTTCATTTTAGTATGTATCTTTTTGTGTATATGAATTAAGAGTAATCCAGCAGGTCCTGCAGGAACATCCTAGCTGTGGAGAGCATCATATTAAAACTAAGGTGTTTTGGCTGGAGAGCAGAGGGGTGTTGGTGGAGCTTTCCAACAGTGGAGATAAGGCATCTAGGAATTTTGAAGGGAAAGCCTGATGTTGCACCACGGTCACCTGTGTTAACTGGGGCTAGGCTTGGCCGTGTAAAAAGCACGTATAAAAAGAAATTCCTTCTAATGCTTTGCTCATGGGTTCAAGTAATGCTGTGAGGAGGAGGTCTCTAGCTGCTCTCAAAAGCCAAGGACAATTTTGAAGCCACATACTTGATTTTTTTCAGAAAGAGTATGATAAATCTTCCATATCCGGGCTGTGTTCAAGGACATAAATCTTGAAGGGACAGAATCCGTAATGGCACTGGTTTCACAGTTGTCCTCAGGGAGCTGACCCCACTGCTGGCTTTGCCGATTTGACCAATTACAGCTTTTAATGAGTGCTGTTACTGTCTGGATTGATGGACACATATGCAGATGGTCAAATTTGTAGGCTTGATGAGTTGCATAGCAAAATCTTCCCATGGTGTAGCACTGCAAGATAGGCATCTCTCATGGGAAGAGAAACTCCAGAAGGATTTCCTAAGGGATCCCGCCACAGAGAGGGGTTTGCTTTACCCTGCTGCTAATCACATCATAAATTCTCAGGCAGGGGAGCTGCACGTAAACTGTTCACACGTTGAAGCTGCTGCATGCTGCTGTTTGGCCATGCCAGCAAGTCCATACACAGGAATAGTGCGGTTGCTGAAACGGGACCACTGCTGGAAACCTTGTCCCATGGTTTCATTAAACACCTCTGTCCTGCACTGGTCTGTCCTGGGTGGGACAGGGAGGTTCAGAGAGCCCCACTGTGCTCTAACTTCAGTCATGGCAAATGCAAAATAGCTTGAGCCTTTGCCAACAGAAGCGTTTTAATAGTGAACGCAATTAAACCCATAAAGGAATCATTTAAAGTTGAACAGGACCGGTCAGAAAGGAGAGAAAGAGAGAGAGATATTTATAAATACATAAATAGGCATATACAAGTATAATACAGTCTCCCATTTCGACCCACATCTCCCATTTACAAAGAACCTGCCACGCGGTCGCACTGCCAGGGGGAGGGAGGAAAGAAGTCTTCGTCTGTCACCTCCCAAGTTTTCAGTCCGAGAAGACTTCTCCTGGGGCAGACCTCCATGCACTAACATAGTCCTTCTTCCTCCCGGGTAGCTGGGAGAAGACTTGAGTTTACCAGGGGCAAAACTCTGAGGCTTCCGGCTCTCCCCATCTGTGGGACAGAATATGGACCAGACCTTCAGGGAATGCTTGTGGGTCTCCCCTGTCTGCGGAGGCTCTGTGCTGAGAATCTGGAACCAGTTCTCATTTCCCTTCGGCATCAGTATCTGTCCCCTCAACACAGGATCTGGGGGGCTTACAACCAGTTTTACCCCTTGTCTGGTTGAACTCAGTCCAAAGCCACCCCTGCCAGTAATCAGCAGAGTGGAAAGGTCTACCTGCTTCGCAGAAGGAATCTTTATACTGCTCTAGGGGTGTTGAGGTAACTGCGGATGTTTTTCTCTCTCTGATGAAAAGTTTCTTGGTCCTGGGGCAGAAAATCAAAAGTGCTGCGGCTTGCCCAGGGGAGTGTCTCAAACTCCGCTTTTCCTGCTCTTGTTCGCAGAGGCGTGTCTGAATATCTCCACTCCCAATCAGGGGAATGAGACGGCTCTTCCCAAAAGTAGCAAGAAAACTTTCCCGCTGTCACCGGTTTGGCCAAGGTAAAACACCA
>NW_010405310.1:512-1636 GCF_000710305.1 Buceros rhinoceros silvestris | reverse complement strand
CTCCAGCAGCTCCGTGTTGTGTTCAGCCCCTGCAGAGAACAAGGCTGTAAACATCTGCAGGTCCAGCTGTGGCTGTGGGCTCTCTGCAGCTGGTGAGGTGTCCACCGAGCAGGCGTCTGCATGAGGTGACGGGTTTAGCAGGGGAGTTTTCCATTCTATTTCTGAGAAGGGGAATAATCGCTGAGATCTGACACTCAACACTCCTTTCCAGCGTCAACAGACCTGTGCTAGTCCTCAAGCCACAGCCCCGTAGCTTTTCCAGCCAATTTATTATCCCATCGAGCCTGATCTCTGTTCTAGTCATCCCTTGTCGTGTGATTTAACAGATATTTTTCTTTTTCCCCACTCTGTCAACAGATTTGTTAACAATACAGGTACTTTTGTTATGGTTTCCTTATAGCATCTCTCTGGATGCCTCAAATCCGTGTTTTCTTTTGCAGTTTCTACATTTCCGTTTAGTCCTGACTGTTCTCCTCTGTGTACTCCTGCTGTTTCTCTCCAGGGAAAACTCACCCCCGGCACGGTTTCCTTCCCAGAACAGGTACTTTGTTCCCCAAAAGAACTGCGAGCTGTTATCTTTTCAGGGCTTCTGTTTCGTGGTGTTCTGAAGGGTCTGAGCTGAACTTCCAGCTCTTTCCGTTCTGCATAAAGAGGTTTTTTAAAATGAGAAAATAAAAAGACTTAGTGCAACTCCCGATCCCGTGGGACGTCTCCGCCGGTGGAGGGTTCCCTGCCTGGGAGGCGATGCTCCGCCAGCCACGTGGCGTTGCCTGGTGGCCCGTCCCTGGGTGCTCTTCTCCGGGGTGTCTGGGTACATTTGCGGGTTCTCGCTGCCTTTGCTGGGGTTCCCGTGAGCTGGCTTTGCTCCGCGCAGAGCAAACGGGCAGGACGCTGTCTGCGGCTGTTTATTCTCAGCTGTCCGGCAGTGCTCCCGCTTCCAGCCAGCTCATGCCACCTGTGCCTGTTTTGTTTTTTCTCCTTTACTTTTCTAAGCTCTTACTCTGAGTTTTCCTCTTTGCTCGCGGCTTTGGTGACCCAGCCCCCGGAGCCTGTGCTCAGTGTGTCCTGCGGTCTGGCATGTTCCCATGGCTTCTCCTGAGCTCTCGGCAGCGTTTTCCGGCAGC
>NW_010405310.1:0-363 GCF_000710305.1 Buceros rhinoceros silvestris | reverse complement strand
CTGGCAGCTCTCCCAGGACCCCTGAGTTGTTCCGGCTGCACCCTGGACCGGGTCAGGCGCTCAGGTCTGTCACAGACCTGACAGTCTCTGGTCTATCGCAGAGCCCTCGGGATGGGGAATTTCTTCTTTTTGGTCTTGTAGGTGAGCTTCCCTTGCAACACTCGTACCCCAAAATGTCTTCTGCAGCGTGTCCTTACCGCTCCTCAGCAGGGGCTCTCTGGCCTTTTCTGCCCGTACGTGGAGGCTATGGAGCAGTTCAGTGCGCTGGCCGGGCTGGTCCCCTGGCAGGGACCCTCTGGCACGCACGGGCTGAGAAGGGTGTGAGTCTCGATGCTCCTCCGGCTGATGGCTGCCTTTCTGGAG
>NW_010405309.1:38908-44536 GCF_000710305.1 Buceros rhinoceros silvestris | reverse complement strand
CCGGAGCCAGGCGAAGACAGAGCTCCAGAGTCCTCCGAAGCCGGCGGGGTCGTCTCACCGCCTCGGAATGCTTTCCTGACTCTGTGAGGAGACAGCACGCCCCGGGACAGCGGGCACCTATGGCTGACCATTCCTTAGCGGCTGTCCAGAATTTTGTGCTGGCCTTGAAGAGGTCTGGAAAGAAGGTCACAAAAGCAGGTGTCGTTGGTGTTGAACTTCAGGAAAAGAGAAGGGAGTCTGACTTTTGACCCCCAGCTGCTGACAGCAGCAAAGCCCCTCTTGGGCGGTGGTAAACTTCTCCATCCTACCTACATACCCCCCAGCAGTCTCTTCAGTCAGTGAAAGCAGTACAAACCTGACCTTGCAGAGAGGTGATGGCTTGCCATGAGCACTCCACAGCCATAACTGAATTACCGATACGGCATAGTAATGGTGTCACTGTGACCAGCTCTTGAAGAGAGCTCTCTCCACTCCTTTCCACTGGACCACACATTGTCTTTTAAAAAGAAAAAAGGGGAATAAAAAGCTAAAGGTGACAAGCATGACTCGAATATGAAACATGACAGATGTGCAAGATCAGGTGTTCCTTTCTGGGTGGCAGAGTACACCTGGCAACTCTACCGAGTGACACCTTGGTGCTGTCAAACTGCAGTTCTCCACATAGAGACAGGCTGCCGTCACCCTCCATCTCAACTGTGGGCTGCTTGTCCTGGTTTTGCACGTGGTCCAGCAACATCCTTTAAAACGGAAAATGTGATAGTGCTAACAAGTTGCCAGGAAGCTGAATTTGGACAGTATTATGTGGGAAGAGAGTGGGGAGACCAACTGTAGTGTGAAAATTTCCTGGTCTATACCTAAATCTGCAAACTGTTATATAAACAGTCTGCAAAGGATACTAAGCGTATAAAAAAATTATTCAAAAACTTCTGATCTCTTTTTACTCTGTATGAATCCCTGACATTTGCACTTACTAACAATATAGATTTGTTGTCATTAATAAGACCTGCATTAACTGACAGCATAGTTGGATTTTATTATTTTTCCAGACTCTTCTTTTATGATTTTTGCCATTTTCCTAAGAGGTCTTTATCTGTCACCACTGAGGTACCAGATGTGGTTATGTCTAATTTGCCTTTGGAAGGACACAGCATGGGGGGTGTCTGCATCAGGCATGCCCAGCCACAGATATTCCGTTGCACAGACAGGAGCACTGAAAAACAGTCCCAGCCCAGTGCCCTGCTGGTGGCTTTGAGCTGCTCGTTTAGGTGATGAACACCCTTGTCTGATGCCTGCAAAGAACAGCTGCAATAAACCTCAATTCCATTCTGCTTAAGCTTCTCATTACTGTTAATGGACTTCTCTTCACAAGAATCCTGTGATATAGAGGAAGCATTATTATTCCCACTTTCAAGATGAGAAGTTGCAGCATAAAGAGGCAGCATAGCTTGCCTCAGGTCATACATACAGTATGCGGTAAAACCAGAAACTTAATCCAGAGTTCAGGTGCAGATCCAGTCAGTCTAACCACAAGTTCATTTGCTTTCTCAAGCTTTGTTTCTCAGGACTCCACTTGGGAAAAAAATCTTAGGAGAAGGAGCAAAGCATTTTTGAAGAAGACACACTAATAGAAATTCTGTTGAGCCAAACCAATAGTTAAATGCAAGTATTGCAGGTAGGCATACTGACACAGAAAACTTCCAAGAAATTCTGTTGAGCCAAACCAATAGTTAAACGCAAGTATTGCAGGTAGGCATATTGACACAGAAAACTTCCGCAAAAATGTTGTCCTGGTGTAGTAAGTGTACAAACCAAGAAGGGGAACACCATGCAACATGTCACTTCAATATTGTGCACTTAAGACGTGATGTAAGTAAGAACTTCTGGCTTTTATTGGTCAAATTTCATGGAGAAGCAGGTGATGCAGGAACATTGTAGGAATCATAGGCCACAGCTGCTAACACATTAATAATTCCCATGAAGGTCTGTCCACATTAGGATTATCACTGTATTCTAAAAAATTGCAGCATTTTCACCAGACCCTGTGGTAACACATTATTTGAACAGTTCCCCACAGCAGTTCTCCTCAGGGAAAGAAGGTGAGTCAAGTGCATGCATCTACAGTGTGTTAGATCGTTCTGGTACACTGTCAGTTTTGGCACCTCTCCTGCCACATGTCTCAACAGACACTAGAATGCCCAAAGGCACATTGTGTAGCCCAGTAGCACAAACCTATGAGAAACCAACCTCTTCAAACCAGGTCCAGCAGCAGAGTCAGAAGATTCATCTAGATAGTGAAAGCATGTGCTCATCAGAAGACAGTCATGTGCCATGCTGCTTCTGGCAGCAACGGTACGTGTTCAGCTGCTGCTGTAACTAACAAAGGACTAAGCATGATGTATGTGAGAACAAACTGTGCATAGAGCCAGACCTGCTTGCAATCAAACTCAGTTAAGCCATCAATAGGTTGAACTGAGTTGGACAAACATGCTCTGACCAACGGTTTGTACCGGGCTTTGCTATGGATAGTTCCTCAAAAGTGCAGTCACGATATCTTTATCAATTTCCAAGTGTCCTTCTTGTGTTCTTCTGACTAAATACTGACCGTTCTCGAAATTCCCTTCCCCAGTGACACTCTTGCCGATATTACTGACTATTTTTACTAATTACTTCTTCCGTATGCAAAGTTAGACCAGAACTTTCTCTTTCAAACAATTTTTCCTCTCCTGCTGTCCTCAGGGCCTCATGACAAAGTATGAAAAAATTGTCAGGCAGAAATAATTTAATATTTATATGAAACTTTTATGATAAATGACTTTCCTTCCACCCTGTGGGCCAGAATGCTTGGTAGTGAGCGTACCAAACACAAGACATATAAATCTATCATTGGTGGATTTGGTAGTGTCTGTGGGGAAAAAAAAAAACCTTTTTAAAAGGGAATACTACTTTATAATTTGAATTTTACAATACATTGTTCCTTTTCAAATGAACAATAAAAAGAACATGTTAGCTGTGACTAAATAGCCATGTGTGGGTATAACACTCATAAATACCGTGGGATCCCTCTGTTTCTGGTGTAGCCCAATACCCGCCAGTGAAGGTGTGGACCAGCGAGTACAAGTGGTTGAGGTAGCTACTCACTGAGCAGCATTAGTTGACCATTCCTGACTAGCTGTGCACCTTGGCAGCCTAGGCAAATGTG
This sequence comes from Buceros rhinoceros silvestris, assembly GCF_000710305.1. NCBI lineage: Eukaryota > Metazoa > Chordata > Aves > Bucerotiformes > Bucerotidae > Buceros > Buceros rhinoceros. The sequence continues at coordinate 41,337 of NW_010405309.1, read as the reverse complement.
TTTTGGTTTGTGGTTGCCACAGGCAAGGATCCAGGAGCACGATCCATTAGTGTGGCTTAGCTAACAAGGGGCAATGATTACGTTCTGCTCGTTCAGTTGGTTGCAAGGGTCTTTTCGTGACCAAGGGAAGTAGAGTCCAGTCCTAACTGCCAGCTTTAAAAGAAGTGAGAGAGATGTGGCTGGAGAACAAAGGCTAGGTTCTTGCTTGTCTTCTCCTCAGCTGAAAGAGGAAGCTACTGATGAGGAGATGTTAATCTCCCAGTGTTTTCTCTAAATGTTTTTTCCCTGTGAATGAGTCAAGTAAGGGAAAAACTTGCTTTTTTTAGAAGCAGTAGGAGTTTCACCTGGAATTCCTAGCAAACTCTGAATCTGCATGCATTTTGGAGAAAAGACCCACTACACAGCTTGGTAATTGTCCATGTGGAAGCTGATGCACTATGCTTGCTCCCTTATGGCTTTATCCATAGCATGTGTCTTCTTGTGAATTAGATCCAGAGACCTGAAACACAAGCTGAGGTGATCTTTCACCAAGTAACACTAGGCAGATTTACCGCTCATCAAGAAAGTGTGGGCGCAGTGGAAAGGAATGTATGTCCTCTTGACTCAGTCACTTCCCACTCAGCATGTAAAGACCTGAACTTGGCAAAGCAGCTCAGAGATTTTCCGCGTAATAAAATGAAGATCCTTGAACAGAAAAAGCTGAACAAGTGAAAATCCAAAGGGATTTTCTCAGATAACGGTACTGTTTCTATCGAAAAGGAACTGTGCTAAATAGCTGCAGTGATATAGTTGCTTTGTCATGAGCAAATGAATGCTATGAAATTCATTGCAATGCAATGCAATTCATGCAATGTAATCTCTGTATGACACCTGAATTCATTGTCCTTTTTTTTCTGACAGAAACACAACCTGACAAACAATAGCATTTCTTACACTTGCAAGGACCAGAGCTGGTAATTAGGTTTCTGTAACTACCCTTATTTTCTGTATTTTCTGTAACTTCTCTTCTGATTTTTCTCACCATTCCTGTTAATATTCCTAGGTGCCTTGCTGAATGGCATGGAGGGTTTTACAGACTTACCTCATTAGTGCTGCTGGCTAGGTTTGAGTATTTTCCTAGGAAGCATTTATTCACCTGGGAAAGTCCTCTGAAGTCAGCAGGAGCTATGGGTATGTGACTTATTAGGTCCCTGAACCATTTACGATCATTCTTAGCATCTAGCCAGCACACTGAAAGCTGACACTGCTTCCTTGTTTTTGTTCTTAGTCAATTTTCTTCTTTTTCTTTTTGGTTTTTTGATTGCCACTTCCATTAAAGACTTATACTCACTGGTTTTTGAATGCAACTGTACCAGCGCTGTTCTGAACTGCAAACCAGGTGGACTCACATTCTCACTGCTATTATCCTGCAGCAGAACAGCTCAATTTAACTGAGGAATGGTGACAAGATGGCAACTCTTCATCTGGAAACAATATAAATCCCCATTGCTTTTTCTTACATCAGGCTCTTCAAAACCTTTCCCTGCTGCACCTCCAAAAAAAAAAAAAAATTAGTATTCCTAATACTTTCAGAATAATTCTATTTCTGACTTTTAAAAAAATACAACAGGTTGCTGTATCCAGTATCAGGGGTGTTTTGTGCTTCTAAGGTGAATTCTGTCCTCTCCATGAAACATTCTCTTGCTTCCTAAATAAAGTATGCCAATCTGATGCCGATCTTACATATTAAATGACTTAGAGGAAGACATGCCACTGTCTTCATCAAGACTGGTTTTTTACCTTGTATGCTCAGCTTCCTGACACAGTGCTTTGTGTGTCTGGGTCTTTTTCCTTTATACTAGCAGCTTTCATATTGTATTTCATATTTCCACCTAATAAATTTCAGTGTATATCTCCCAATGTCTTTTTTTTTTATCCTACACTGTACAGTGTTCATTGTAGCTAGTTTAATTTCATTATTTAATTTTAAGCAAGTGAACAGATCTTGCTCAGCTGATGGATAGGCAGTACTAATAGCCTGATCTCAGCAGTGTTTGGCTGTGCCATCAGCCACTCCATTACGATGCCTAAAGAAGGAGTTTATGTCACTGGCGGTAAGTTGCATCAACTCATATATTGTAGATATTTCTGATCTCTTGCCAATCTGCGAGATTAATTTGGAATTGCTTTCAGTCCTAGCCACCAAAGATTGACGACATTTGTTTTAAACAGGACATTCATATTCATGAGAAAAAAAAAACTATCACCCTCAGCATCTGAACTGTGACTGTATGCCCTGAAGCATTTGCTCTTTGAACTTGCAACTGGGACTTCAGGCAGTGTTATGAGTAAATACTGGTGTTTATTTCGTGTCCATAGTATTGGTCAAAAGAGGGGGGGCTCACAACAGGACTAGATGATGTGCTAAGGAAAACATACTGAGCTTTTCC
>NW_010405309.1:13570-38778 GCF_000710305.1 Buceros rhinoceros silvestris | reverse complement strand
TGCCACTAACTGTTAGCAGAGTTGGGAGAATTTCAGAAAACTCTCAGGTCTAGCCAGAGGCAGGATATACATGAAGTTGGCTCAGAAAATAAGCTCAAATGCTATCCACACCACAGAAAATGTGCTGGAGGTTACGCAGCTTTTTTATCATCCCCACCATCAGCCTCACTGATTCACTCTTGAAGGCGCGGTTTTGCATGTCCAGCTGCGCTGCCAGACAGAGGGTGTTTGCCACAACAGGGCACTGGTGTCTGCACAGGGCTGGGCCCAAACACCTGCCTTGTTTTTCCTGAATCGAACAAGCCCACTGATGCAGCAAATAATGCTGACAATGGGATACAAGTCACATGGATGTTGCCCTTAATATTGAGTAGGAGAATGTTTTCCTGATGTGTAAATGGGTAACATCCATTCTGAATGCTAGTCCTCAGATTTGCAAAGGGAACTGAAATCTCAATCTGTGCCAAAACTACAAAAGAAAGAGATGAAAGTGTGCATACGGGTTGATTGAAAATATGACCTAAGATGCACTAACAGTAAGATAATAGTATGAAATTCCATGAATCCTGGAACCCATAAATTCTGGTTTTTCTTAGGGTTTCTATCCTGTGATTGATTCACTGATGTCTCATAAAAAGTCAAATGACCAAAGTTATTCTTGGAGCAGAGTCATTCACAAAGTCTCCACTGTGTGATTTCTCCACAGTCTAATAAAGGGAAATAACATTCTGTAGTTTTCCATCTCCTAGGCAGAGTTGCTATTATCTCTTGGGCTATCTCTTAATGAAACTTGTAGGGGCTTACAAAGCTGGTACTCTATCTTCTTATGACAAACACACAGACAAACACAGCATGCACAACTTGAACCAAGGTAAGAAAAACCTTACTTACACAGACACACACGCAAAAAGAGAAACTCTAGCACAAAACTGAAGAAGAGAGCAAATAGAATAACAGGAAAATAGCTTTAGAGAAATCTCACATTTTCACATTTATGTATTAGGGAAAATGACCTCAAAAACGGGACTGTCCAATTACCCCATGACATGATGAAAGTCATAGAGCTGCCATAGGCAGCCAAAATACAATTTTTCCAGCTTTGTGCTTTCAGCAATATATGGTGGCAATATGTTCTGCCAGCTAATCTCGCTGTAAATCCAAATGTTCTCTGAAATTCTATTTCTTCTTTGTCTTGAGTGACTGCCTTTTCTCCCTATGGCACAAAATTTAGAAAGCAGCATTTAATGAACCATTTTGTCTCCCTTTACTGGTCTGTATTTAATCTTAATTTATTTCTTTTCCTCAGATGTAACTGTTGAGCTCTCTGTAGCAACATTGCTGTATAATGTATTAGAGCATTAGGATATCTAACTTGGATTAAATACAATTCTACTATATCCAAAGTCAAATTTAAATATACATATATTTCTACAATAAGGGGATTTAATGCCTTTAAAGTTCTGCTACCAAAAAAAAAATTAAATAGTTCTTCTGTATGAATTAATCAAAAAGTTGTAACTAAGAGATTTTCAAGTATGGCTTTCTGAGAAGTGTCAGAAGAAGAGGGTTTCAGTGGTGTTCACCCTCAGTGGAAGTAGCTTGTGGCTGTGCCTTCAGGGTTTTACCTGGCAGCCAGCAGCAGGAGCAGTGCAGCAGGTTAGCACAGGTGTAATGAGGGTGAGATGGCCAAAGCTTCCTTCCCACTGCAGCAAAGTGGGTGGACAAACTTAAAAACATATCTAGACTTCAAATAGATACTAAATGTAATTCAGGTTCCAAATTAGGAGCCAGATCTTGGAGGTGCTCCTGATATTGACCTCCCATTGAAATTTACAGCAACTTCTGCAACATCTTGTATTAAAACGCAGCAGGACTTTTGTTGTACCTGAGTGGATTTCAGCTATTCATTCCAGAATAGTTCATTCTGTAAACAATCACGCAAGTTTAGGTACTAGTCATAACCAAAGCAAGTATGCTGCCAGACTAGGTTCAGGAGTTTGACAGGCTACCCCTTGCTGAATAATATAACCATTACTTTTCTAACATCCCCCCAGAATTCCAAGCAAAATGTTGGTGAATTGTTTTCCCCTTTGAAAATCCCTGACAGACTGATTACAGTGTGCATAAATGAATAATAATAATTTAAAAAGTTATAGTGAAAGCATGTAGGATAGCAGCAGAGAAGAACTATACAAAATGTCTCACCTGTTTATATATTTAGGAAAACATTCCAAGGATTTCTATGCTGTAAACAGTCCTTTCCTCAACCCACAGCTGAGCCGTACATGGCAATAATACCTAAATAGCGTTGCGCACTTGAGGACATAAGGATGTATAATTTTGAAAAGTCAGTACGTACTTTGGTGCTGTGCTTGGGTTGTGCCCACCATGTGAAACCCACAGCTGAGCCATACATGGCAATAATACCTAAATAGCGTTGCGCACTTGAGGACATAAGGATGTATAATTTTGAAAAGTCAGTACGTACTTTGGTGCTGTGCTTGGGTTGTGCCCACCATGTGATTGCTTCCCTTTCAACTTCTGTATTTTTAGACCTGTTGGCCCAAATACACATTTGGAAGCAGGTTAAACACCGCTTATGTCACTGAAACCATATACAGCCTATCTGCACAACCAAACCAGAACCAGCTGGGCCATCCTGGTTGTTGACACTCTGCATTGCGCTATCCAGGGAGTGAGGAATTCAAAGCACGGAGTAACATCAGTGTATCACAGAAGCCATTGTTGTAGACTTTATTTTGGAGGCTTTATTGGGTAGAACAGGGTCTGTAAGACACAAAAGGCGTTCAACTTACTTTGGTGTGTGGAGGACTGGGAACAACATTTTGCTTCACAACTCCCCCACACATTTATAGCTTTGTCGCCATCTCGTTATATATAGCAGTTCTATTTTGAGGCCCTGTCCCTAAGGCAATTCAAGTGCTGATAGCCAGGATCTGAGCTTAACCCAAAATCTTGCTGGAAAATAGCTAGAACAATTTACCCATGCAATGTGGGATCATGTTTAAAAGCCATTTAAATCCACTTAAGCACTAAGCTTTTGTTTAATCGTGTTATTTAACCTATATGTTGCCAGTTCTAGAGCAACTTCAGTAATGTTGAGAGTAAGTGGGAACTACAGTAAAGATGCTCCTGGAAACCAAGGCGGCTCATACCTGTTCCACCCAGCTGTCAGAGCTTTCCCTGTAGTCTTGCACCAGCAGATTCCCACCACTCAGGAAGATTTTGACAAAAGACTTTTGGCAGCTTCCAGCAAAGTTAACAGATTGGTATTGTAAGATACTTTATCGATAAGATATTTGTAGTGGCAAACAGGGTTTAATATGTAGGCATATGTCAACAGGGGTTTGAGAAAAAAAAAATGTACTAACTCATTTGGGTTATGGGGCAGATTTGGTGTCGTCTTCCAGGGTTTTGCCCTAACCTATGCTAGATTTGGAAAAAATGAGAGATTTCCTGGGAAGTGAAATTGTATATCTATCTCCCATGCCACTTCCTCAAGAATTCAGAGGTATTTATGATAATATGACAAACAAACAAACTAGCAAATGACAAATAAATAACCAAACAACCAACAGATAAATAACAATGCGAGGACATATCCTAGAGGCCTAACTCTGTTTCCAGGGAAGTAAATTCAAAAATTCCCACTGATTTCAATGGAAGCTGGTTTAAGTTTAGTTAGTTTCAGAGAAATTTTAATAGAATAGACATTTGCCTTGGGCAAAAAAGAATGAGGGTCTTTAAAAGTATTAACATAGAGACACAGGGCTCAAGTTTCATTTATTATGCCCAGACAACCTAGCTGGGTTGTGGGAACAGAATAATTAAATATGCTCTGGTCTTCTTTTTCGAATTTCCTAGTACTACTTCTCTCAAATGAAACTTAAAAGGAACACATACACCCAAGACATACACAAACCAAACTCTCCTCTTGAAGCTATAAAACCCGCCCCTTCCTCCGTCCTCAAAATGCCCTCTATGAAATACTACTAAATATTTCTTCCACACATGCAAATTTACAAGCAGGAACAGGCCAGATTCTGTTTCAGAAAGTGCCTCAGGTTTGCTGATAATTTCATGTTTACCTGCCATCATCCATTACATAATATGCCCTATGTTACTAATAGGGTCATGATCGTTTTTCCAGTGTATCAATCTAGATGTGCACACTTCTGCCAGGATAGAGTTGGGATACAGCTGGGAATATGGGAAGACGCTGTACCTGCCTCTTGTTCCCAGCTGTATCTTCCTTGTTCTACAGAAGTAACCAGGATTAGCAGCCCACTGGGGTCTTGCAATGCATACACAGACATACTGTGCACCCTACTATAATGCCTAATCTGGCTCAGAACTCAGGACCGTAGGCTTTCCAACCTATACTCAGGATGTCTTACAATCCTGCCCCACACACAGGATATTTATTTATTTCCTGTTATACTAATTTGAAAAAGGGAGCTGCTAGATCCTCATTTGGCAATACAAGAAAAGAAAACTGCATTCATGTGTATGTATTCAAGTTTCAGATAAACTACTGTGACACAGAGACGTCAATACATAAGAGCTTTAAAAATTAACTTAGGCCATCTGAATTCACTGATGTGCAACAGAAGATGTAAAATGAACAGCTGGGCATAGAACATATTACTTCCATTGTTCAAAAACTAGACTGTCAGACACTGGACATTCAAGGACTGCTTCATTGTTGTACTTCTCTACAAAGAATTAGTAAATATTTACATCAAATACATGTGCTTACATGCATGGCCGACAGAGAGAGAACCAGTTCTATGAGGCTCCAACAACTGTAAACTCCTGTGAAGGCATAAAAAAATGGAGAAGTGCCTTACAAACTGAGTCACCAGCCTGTACTAGCAAGAGCAGATTTGCGAGTAACAGTGTATAAATATAAACTTACCATAAAAATAACTTTGGAAAACTGTCTATAACAGGGCACATGGTTCATCAAAAACATCCTCGTTGTTTTTCTTTATTTCTTTTTGTATCAGTGGTTCTGCTGTAATTCATTTTGTATTCTTGAATCATTTCCAGTGGTGCTATCTGGAGAGAAACAACTGAAGTAACTTTAGAGACTGCCACAAGATGCTAATACTGCAAGGCTGCTAATTCTGCAAGCTGACTTTCTCTCATTTCATGCTTCTGTTACCCCAGATAAAATAACTATTGCACAAAATGTGCACAGCTCTATAATTTCTCCTCAGGCTGGCAGCAAGGTGCTGCCCAAAACTGTGTTCTCAGCTGCTACTTCTATACATTTTTTCCCAGTTGTCTCTTTGCTCTGCTGTCAATGATGAAGCGGGTTCATGATCATTACCTGTTACAGACCTTCTACAGCAAGGCAGAAGTGAAAGGAAGAGAGCTACTGACAAAGATGAGTTAAAGTACCCATGGAAAGGATGTCAAAAGAACAAGGCTAAAAGTTTATCACGAAGTTTCAGCTGAAAAATGGTTGAGGCATCACAAAAAGTACCTAATGTTGAATAGGATGTGAAACTGTCAAGAGTTGGAGCTGGGCTGGCTACTAGATGAATGGCAGTTGCTCTGTATCAACACCCCTCCCTCCCCAAAGGGGAAGAGAAAGGGAATAAGGTAGAGAGATTACGGATTGGAAAAGAAAAGTAAAACTGCTTTAATGAAAATAATAACAATAAAAAGAAATATATACATATATATACAAAACCAATACTGAACCCACCCCCCAATGGCAATTACAATGACACTGTTACCACTGGTATCGATGCTGTGGGCACTGGGGAAGTCCCAGACTGGACTCAGCATCAGGCAGGAACCAGATACAGGAGCTGGATCCTGGAACTGGATCCAGAAATGCACAGATTGGGACTGAAGGTAGCAGTCCTCCTCAGATGCTGGCCATTAAAAAAGAGAGCTTGAATCCTGTGAACCCTCAGCTTTCACCGAACACGACATCTATGGGATGGAACGCCTTGCTGGTCAGTGTAGGGTCCCCTGTCCTGTCTGCTCCTCCCCACAGATGCGGCCTCTAACTTAACTGCACCCCCACCGTGGTGCACAGGATTGAGCAGTGACCTTGGTCTGCACAGCAGCAAGTCTAAGCCAGATCCTTTCTGCACACCAGCCCCTGGCAGTGACTGTGAACACCAAGCGTTATCACTGCTGGAAGCAGACACTGTCTGCAACAATATGCCGTTAACTTCAGATAGTGCAGTCACTTAGAACAGACTGAGCTGAAAAGTGAAATCACTGAACAGAACGAGTGCTGCTCTAACTCAGACCAGGAGAGCAACAAAACAATGTGCCTTCTGTGCTCTTTCGTTGCTGGCTTAGACATAGGATAACAAAATATATAACTTCTGGACCAAAGATGAACCAACAGCGTATTTGTAATTATAATGCTAAAATACACATCCCTAAGGTAAAATTGACCATGCCAACCAGGGAACCTTCCTGAGCCTCTCCAAAATGTTTTAATCATTAGATGGCATACGTATATATATATGTCATAGGATGGATAGGGGAATATGACTAACCAATTGGGTGTCTCGTGGTACTGTAAACAGTGTGTGCCTTGCAATGATGGGTGTGCTGGCTGCTGTTAAATGCCTGGCACCCTATTCTACACCGTGTAGATTGGCTTTTCGCACACTGGGTGAAGAACCTTTATTAGGGACAACCAAAGAAGCAGACCCTTCTTCAGTGCTCACTTCCAGCAAGAAAATAACCTCCTTGGTTTGTCCTTTTGACTGGGCTAGACTGAATGAAAGTTTGTTCTTTGATGATGGAAAGAGTCCATTTTTAACCACAAAAAGGGATGAAAAACACATTCTCTAACTTGTTTGAAACACATGTTGTGGTGGACAGACAAAATGCACTCCAAGCATTCCCCTGTGATTCAGTCCCGCAAATAAACTCAGGAAGATGGTATAGAATGTTGCTTCTGTTTGGATCTCAGGAGTCCTCTTCAGGATTTAGCGTTCCTTTTTAATTTTTCCCTGAAAATATCGTATAATATCGCGTTGACTGTAATACATTATTAAGGCCTTAGCTCTTCTCACACCATGACGAACTTTGTACCAACAAGTTGTCTCATTCATTTAGCATGTTTGAAAATGCAAAGCAACTTGTGTCTGGTGCTGACTGTCACAGTGCTCTCCCTTGTGCTGCTTGCCCAGTGCCTGTTCTGAAGTGAGTGCAGGTAGCCCAGAAGTCAAAGCCTGCCTGCACGATGCAGCAGTCAGCCTCCAGAGCTGCAATTTCACCAGACTCATGACCTGTGAGTATCTCCACAATCTGCCTCATAAGTAAAACCAGGTGGATTCTTCTTCTTTATTCCCTTGTATGGGAACAGTTCAACTGGCTTCAGTGAGACTGTTTACGAAGTTGCATGTAGATTGAAGTCCTGCTTGCATGGAGAAAAAGATATGAAATGCTGATACTGCTCTTAGTTGTTTCTCTTTTCCACCTGGTAGAAGAATTTGGATGTAGGGTTTAGGTTGTTACTGTTGTTAAAAAGTTCAGTGTGAGAAGAAAGTTAAGCAGAGAGAGAATTAGCAAGCATTCCATTCACAGTTAAACTGGTGAACATGAGAGGAGGCTCAGGACATTGCATACATTCTAAGTCTTGAAATGTCTTGTTACCATCCAAAAACTTTCATTATGCAAAGAAATACTTTTTCTGCCTCACATAATCTGATGCAGTTTATTGAAAGTCTAAGTTTAACAAAACTATTTTTATTTTCAGGAAGTCATAGTTTATATGTTTTAAGACACGAAGGCATGCAAGACAGCCCTGGGGAAACTAAGCCCATATCTGGAAATGCAGCAGAGGATCCATTGTGCCAATTGCTAATTTAACAAAGTCTGTTTGCAGAAGTCAGCACTAATAGTGCTTACGCTCCCAACTTACTCAACGTTGTACTCCTTTCAGCGGCAAACATCTTCCTCTATTTTATTAGTGATTTTAGCTTTATTCTCTTAATGAACCATTTCTTAAAGTTCTCCTTTCCTATAACTGGAATTAAGTACTTCTATTATACAAAAAAGCAGATGTGAATAATGAGATGCCTTGCAAAGGAAGTTTCACTTAGATCTAGATCATGAGGCCTTCTTGAACTCAGCTCTGCCACCTACTTCCTCTAAGGCCGTCAGTTAATCACTCAACTTCTCTGCACCCACTTCTCCACCTGTAGAATGAGAATGGCAATACTTTCCAAGCTCACTGATTAACATTTTACAAAGTACCTTTGCAACTCAAGAGGACAGAATATCTTGCAAGAGCCAGATGTTACTGCCCAGGCTTTGATGAACTTGGCACAGTACTAAGGCAAGGTACTGGCCATGACTGTTTTGCATGTTGATACTAGTGGAGTATATACGTACACAGTCACTTTACTGCAGAATTTGCTTTGTAGGCTTGTAGAACTGGTGGTCACTTAAAAGATAATTTTGTTAGCAGATGTAATACACTAATCTGGCAGATAATAGTTTAAAACCCCGAAGTAAAAATACAAGCAATTTTTTTTTCCCCCAGAGATTTAATTATTAAAATTCTCTTAGGCTCATTTTTTGGAACATCTTGAAAATGAACATAATTTTTAGGATATACACAACTCGATCCTTGATTTGAAGATATTCTGGAGTTGAGAAACATATGGAGGGCTTGGGGAAAATTTAGGATTAAAAGTGGAGACTGATGCTGGGAAGAGGTACTTGTCACTCTGCCAGTCTCCCCTATATGTCTGGCTCCCTTGCTTCCCTTTCCCTTTCCCTTTCCCTTTCCCTTTCCCTTTCCCTTTCCCTTTCCCTTTCCCTTTCCCTTTCCCTTTCCCTTTCCCTTTCCTTCCCCAACCTCAGTCCCAAGAGCGATCCAACTGATGTTTTAGTTCCCATGCTTCTGGTGAAGCACTGCCAGTCCTCCTGACACCAGCAGAGAATGGTTTTCAGTTGTTTACGTGCTGTATCATACCACTGTGCTGTAACACAAAGAGGTGACATCTTATTGAATAAAGGATGCTTTTTAAATTTCACCAATTTTTTAAAATAAAAAAACAGGTTTGATTTACATCAGGGCTGTTTTATGAAAAGCGGTCAGGAAAGGCAGATAGTTCCTTAGAGGTCCAGTGAAAGACAGGAAACCACCTACCTGACAGAAACTAACCTTGGTACTCATTTTATCCTATTTCACACTTACCACATTCCTTCATCTAATTTCTTACCAAATAGCTCACCCTAAGTGTTAAGAGAGAGCTGAGGGCAGAAACTCCATTCCGCTGCTAAAGAAGACATCAAAGATATTGGGGATACACCATTCAGCCATACAATGGCTTTGTCTTTTTGTGGAGATGCCTCTAGTCTTTTCTCAAGAGACAAGAGCTGGAGCATTTCCATCATACAATCTAGATCTTATTTAGGTACCTTACGGTAGGGAAGGAACATAACTAAGGAAAAGAAAAAGAATCATGTATCAGTCATTTTTATAACATATTTAAATTTTATTTTATTGTCTTTATTACCACCAATTTCTATATATGGAGGCTGCTCTAAGTTCCTTTAATGGGCTTATTTCACTCCTCTGCCCACATACTTCCTTTGCATCAAGCATGCCTTCCTGGCAATATTGATTAAAAATCAGATTACTTCTGACGCCTGTTCCAAACACAGCTTTTAGAAGGCCATGAAATATCTTCTTTCTCAAACTACAAAGAAAAGCTATTAATAAAAACCTTAATGTTTTCTACAAGCTCAGCTACAGTGAACAAAGAGAAACTGCTTCATACTGTAACCAAGGCAGAGGCAGAGTTATTTTTGTCCAGTGGTGTTCACTTCACCACAGGGTAAGCAAAGAAATCTTTATGTGATAGATGTCCATAATCTATTGCTCTGGGACCAGACAGACAGAGGTCACAGAGCATGAAACTTGCCCCACAAAAATAGGTGCTAATATAAGTTTAAAAGGAGTTGCAGGCTGTGAGGGCTGCTGGGAGGGAGGAGATATATTATTTGTTTATTTTTCCCTATTTTCCCCTCAATAACGATGATTTAACTCTGTCTGTAGCTGTTCCAGTTTAGCTAGAATTTCCAAAAGTCTACTAGTACTTTGAGAGGACCTGAAGCCAGCCTGCAAAGGTCCCTGGCTGTAGCTGAAAGAAAAAAGGAAGGATTCAGTTAAAAGGAGTCACATCCGATTCACTCAGGAAACACAGTGGCATAAATCATACCTGTGGCTTCCTTCTTAAGAATTTTGCATCCTAAAAGACAGATTCCTCCTCTGAGAGGTCAGGAGCTGTTTCTGCCAGGAGCTCTGTTATCCCTGCAAGAGACAAGAGCAGTACTGAGCTGCACCACGGCGGGATCCTAAGTGAGCGTATGGTTCAGTTGTCACCCTGAGCTGATCTTAGGCCATACTGCTGTTAAAAGGAGCAGTCCTGCTCCTCCTGTGACATCCAGCTCCTCAAGTTCGCCATGCATTTGCACTGGTTGTAGCAATCCCTCAGCCATGAGACATTTCAGCCCTCTTATCTTCCTGAAGACCAGTAATTCCTTCTTGAAGGCATAGTTTTCAACTGCATCAACAAGCTGGGAGCAAGGAATAATCACTCTTTTCAGCACCGACTCCATCTCAGAGCAGCTTAACCCAACAATGCTATTCTGCTGGAAAAGGGCCTTGTGAACACATACTTTACTCTGCTAGAGCCACCTGGTTTTATGCCTTCAATGTTCCCTTGTGAAACCTCCATTAGCATTACATCTGTCAAAATCTATCTTTGTCAAACTCAGCCGGATAGCATCAGCATCTGGTTAAGCCAACTTCTAACACAACTATTAAACTTACATGAGAAACCTGCACGTGGCAGCAGGAAGCCTTTGGGTCTGTCCTTAACGTCCCAGTGAGAGCTGAGGTAAGGGCTAGCTTGTGCTCTGGAGCAAGAAGCCCTCAGGGACACGGTTCAGACCCTACAGTTGTGCTCCACCCTCACAAGTGCAGCTACACAGTATCAGAGTTTCTCAAGCTGTTATTTTGTGATGAGCTCCTCTAAGTCTTACCTGATGGCTCAAGACTCTCAAGAATTACCTATATATGAGTAGGCATGTACCCTAATCTAGCCATTTTGTAACAACTATAAATTTCAGAGCTTCTAGCACAAGCTCAATGCAAACATACTGTGGTTTTTCTTTATGTTGTAGAAGCGTACAATATCAAACAGCACGCCCTACAATTATTAAACTGATTTATAAACTTCCAACATGAAATTTTTCATATAATCATTGTTATCTTGTTGTGGGCACCAGCAAACTCTCCCCAACTTTATTCTGGATAGTGCATATCTGCCAAATGGTTATCACTCAGAAAGTATTTTCCATGTGAAGTATTATTTTGTAGCACAGTGAGGATGAAATGTAATTTACCAGAGAACTGTAGCACTGCACCGTATCTTACTGAATCAACTTTAATGAATGATTTCTAACAAAAAATCCTGATGTGCAGAGCAGAAAAACTAGAAGAGTATTGGGTCCCTGCAGATGTATTCTTCAGCTCCTAGATTTGCTATTCCAGATAGAAAGCCCTAGTAATACTACTGCTTCACTGCAAAAAATCCTTGAAAGTAACTTCATCAAGCATAATATATGACGAGATGACAATACTGTTGTTATTCAGATTTTTATGTAGAAAATGTGTTTGTCAGTGCATATACACTCATGCGAACCACATATATATGTACCAGTCTCCTCATATAAGGGAGGAGGGTACTAAAACTGAGGATTACAAGAAGAATAAAACAAGGTAGAGTTCTTTGTACAAAAGTGGACAAAAATAACAGGGACATGACCTCAAGAACTGAAGCTTAACAAGAAGTATGAGCAGGACATTTCTTCCCTAACAGATGGATGTTACATCCATCCCAGACACACACCGTGAAAAAGGACTTGACCTCCGCATTACCACAAGTCCCAGATCTTTGCCTTTCCTCCAGACCTTTCATCCAGGTCTTAGATCTGCTGACATGTTAAGGGAAGGACAGGTAAAGAGGCAAAGGCAGGTGTTTTCTTCTCACCAAACCCACAGAAAAACCCATATTATTTCATGAAGCCTTCTCTTTGTACGCAAATGCATTTAAAGGTGAGAGACGAGAACTGCCTCTGCCACAAACGCCTCCACATCAGCTGTGGAAAGCAGGCCGTCCAGGTGCATGAGCAGGTCCTGGAATGAGTACTGAAAAACAGGAGTTTCAAACAGGCAGCCTCACCCCTCTCTCCCTGAGGGCCAAGCTCTTGATTCCTCTGGAAATACTTCCTCCTAAAGAAACTCTGCAATGCCCCCATACCCATTTTCTTCCTCCTAGTCTGCCCTCACAGGTCTGCTTGTGGTCCGCTGTGAGCAGGTGCTATTTTGCTTCTCTGGCTACTCGTGTTGCATATTCTGTTCCAGTCTGAGAAGCGTCCTCTTGTGTGTCGTGGCTATGAGCATAGCTGCTGATCACTCATATTCACTTCTTCCATGCTCCTTTACCCTGACATCGTACAGGGTGCTGTGGCGAAGGACGGAGCAGTCTCTTGTTACTCTGTATTAAGTACACATTCATCACCCCGCTGCTTGTGTGCTCTGGATGCAAAGGCACTCCCTCACTGCTAAGTTTTATAGTGGTCTCGTTCCTGCAGCTAAATAGAGAAGACAAAAGAGAGACACAGCCACTCTGAAGCGCATGCAGCTGTGGTGTCACCCGGACAGCACAACCTGCTGTGGCTCTCTGGCTAGAAATCCTGCTTGTTCTGCCTTTGGGAACTATAACCTGCTCTGGTCCTTTCTGCTGACAGAGTCTATTTTTTACCCTCAGCTACCACTAAGGCACTGGCCATTAATGCACTGTGGATACACAGCCAACATTCTTCTCCCCACGTAGCCAGACATCTGGCAGCTCAGTAGCATCTGACCTCTGTTTTGTTCTGCACCAGGCAGCTTGGGCAGGTTTCATTATGCCCTCTGGTGCCCCCACACTGCCACACAGATGGACCCTCCAGACCCCGACATGGATACTTCACTCCTGCCTCAACTCCAGACGCTCCTCTTTTCTTCAGACAGTATATGCAAAAGAATCTACAGCTAATTCCAAGAAGGGAAGAAGGAAGGGGAGTTATTACTATTAAATCAATTTTAGGCTTGCAGGGAAAATACTTTGGATGTAAGAACTTCAAAGTAAGACAAGAGTGATAAGAAACAGATCTCAATCAGAGCTTAATTTCCTGTTTTCTATTCAAAACAGTCCTATGTCACAACCAGTGCAGTATTTCTACCCTAGCATGGCCAGAGAGATTTTATCCTACTTACCCATTGCTATCAGCAGAAGGCAAAGAAATAGGCACACACAAAGCATTTTTTCTATAAAAGGGGGTCTATAAAAGACCCTCTCTCTTTCTGCTGTTCTGGTAACCAAACTTCAATTATAAATTCCCACAATCTACTATCATGACTACTGAAGTTTCTTTCCCTGTGGCTCCTCACTGCCTTTTAAGCTATAAAGCAGATCTTAAAACTGTTCTCCTTGGCTATAAACCTGACCTTGGTGATGCCCTTCATTTCACTTAACTCAAGGCTGGAGTTCTGACCTCCCAGACAAGGGCAAGCCAGCTCCCCCACAGGCCTTCAACCTCTACCGCATCCTCACCCTCCATGCTGCTGGGCTGCTACCCCACATCACAGTTTTCCTGCAGCCGCCCTCAGTCTCTTTCTGAACGTCTCTGGGTTCTTTTTCTTCTTGAAAATCTCTCCTTAGTTCCTATTTCTACTTCATACCTCAGTCACAGTTTATCTGTCTCTGTTAGCAAAATACACATACGTGTCCTGAAATAAAACTTTATGCTGTTAAGCTGAGCAGCTACATCAAGTTTTTGTTGTACTTAGCTCTAATTCTCCCATTGTGGCACTATGTTTTAAACTAATTCATAACATCTTCTTTGTGTTTTAAGACTTCCTCACCCTGGCATTTGCTTTTGCTGATGTTAAAAAATGGCAAATAATTGCAGTTGTTATCGACTTATACAGCAGCTTCTGGCTTTGCCAAGTTTGGCCTGAAATTAATCTTTTTGGAGGTTATGAAGAAGCTGTCAAGCATCACTGAAAAATGAAATTCAGCAGACTACAATTTTTGAAACTTACACATAGTTTCTTGTTACTTTCTTTGTCCATTTGATAACCATAGCTCTACCCACAGCTCCTGGCCTTCCAAACTGGGACTAGGATAAAAATCCTCCTTTGAAGTACCCTATTTAACTAGTTTTGCAACTGTGACTTACATAAAAACGAGTAGACACGCATTTTCTTTTGCTTAAATTATTGATACTGACATTCAAAGTACAATACCTTTAATGTCTTCGGCAGTTTGCTTCCAGCACAAAACTCCTGAAAATGAAAAGAGCCATGTCCCCTTCTCTTAAACAGTTTCTAGCCTGGAAAAGAATCACAGTTGCTATTAGGAAGGAATAATGAATAAATATTCAGGGAAATGTCTGCACATGACTCCAGCCTGTATACTGGCTTCAACATGTAAACATAATAATCTGCAGAGTTATGCAGCATTTGCAACTTGAAAACAATATTGACAACACCTAATCCAACAGCAGGGACAAATTTGGGCTTCCTGAATTGCGTGTGGCTTTTAAACAGACAAGCTACAGGCAGTACCTGCTGCTGACTGTGAAATGAGAGGGGGCTACACGCCAAGTTCCATGGCTAAAGGAGAATAGAAACAAGGAAGAGTTTCTGTGGTCAATATCATCATGTAATCCTCTTTTCCTAACTGATCATCAGGTTGCTGCCCTCAGCTGGTTAACTGACAAAGAAAATCCAGGCAAGAAGCTCTTAATGCCACTGAAAGGAATTACAGAACCACTGTGGATTTTCAGGGGTCTGAAGGGAGCTGCTGAGAAGCATTTTGATGTCTTCTGAAATCCTCTGCAATTTCACCTTACCCAGCTCTTCATCTTGGGTTGGTGCCTGTCTCCCACAAACCTCCTGCCATCTCCCATGCCTTCCCCTGTACTTCTTTAGCTCTCTTCAGGCTCAGAGACCAAGAATTGCTGGTCATTTAACAGGGCTAGGGGCCAGCCTGCAGCTCCCTTGCCTCTACCATGCTCTAATGGCCAAGATGCTACATGATGTTGGGAGGGTCCTGTCCCGCCTGTTAGATTATGGGAGAGGATGTCAAGGAAGAAGCAATATCTGGGATATCGAAATGGTGACTAGTGTGGGGACTGAGGATGGCTGTGCAAGGAGGTTTAGACACTGCAAAGTGTAGCACTGCCAATTCCTGCACAACACACTCCTGAATGCCAGTAGCAGCTGCTGTGGGCTGAGCAGGGGCACTGCTAGCTCTCCTCGCTTCCATGCCAGGCACTTCTCTGAGCAGTGCCCCAGGGACTGCCTGCTTGCAGGACCCATCCCCTCCCAGTTTCATCTGTGGGACAGGAGATTGGGGTCCTTAAGGTCCACTAGAAACTGTCCAGAATACTGTCTGCTGTTTGGAGCTCTGAGAAAGACATTCTAAAATATGGAGTCAGATTTTTAATTAGAATGCCAAGGACTGATTCTCCATTCACATCCCTAGTTCTCCTGTCTTTCCTGCAAGGACATACTACTACAAACAATAAATAAGCCTAAAGCACAGATGAAAGCCATAAAACACCGGTGTGTTGGTGTTTGGGTGTTTGTGTTCATCAAAGGTTATTTGAGGACGTTCAGGTACACAGATGAATGGAAAACTAGAGTACTTTTTTACGTCAAATATATATTTCAAAAACTCAAACACATTGTCCCAATAACTTCTTAAGTCAGGTAGTTTCTGTTAAAGCATTAATGTACCATATGTAAAGGCATAAAGATGAGTATTACACACCAAGAAAGTTAAAACACTTGATGCAGGGTGTAACTTGGCTGGTTGAAACAGCGTGGTCACAGCTGCACAGCTGTGCAAGCACTGAGTAGCGCAATGTTTTTTTGAGTTTCTTTGACAATTTTGTTGCTCCATACCAAAATGTATAGTTAGTGCGGGTTAGAAGGTCTGAAGAAAGCTTTGCTGGTGCTCTCTGCGGCTGGTTCTGTGACTATATCTTTTGGGACTGTTACCATCCTACACACACGCACACAGATATATATAGTTAACTGTACTAGATACACTTCTTACACAGCAGCCACATTGTCAGCAGAGATAGAACACACAAGCTATGAGCCACAAAGGTACTTTCTTTGAAATCGATCCCCATGGTGAAGATCTGTACAGATATTCTCCAGGGTAAAAATTAAAAATGGCTCCAGAAATTAAATGAGTGGTTACACATTCTTTCTATCGATTTTTGTATTGCTTTTGGGCTTCTGCTTACCCAAAGGCACCTAGTGCAAACAAAAGCTTGGCACACTTTGAAGATTATGCCACATCCTGTTTGCTTGATGCACAGAGGTGAATTCAATCAGATTGCATCTGCGCACAAAGCGGGAGAGGTTTACTCCCAAGTTCCTCATTTCCTTGGCAAACTGTCGTTATAAAACATGCTGCCGGTTCTGCAAGCATTTAAGCACTGTATTTAATTCATCTGTTTATATAAGCAGGAACATTTGTCTGCTCAAATGCTGACCAGATCAAACTCTATGCCATAGCTGGAGTTTTCATACATAGTCATGCTTTAAGGAGGTAAGACACTCCTTACTTCAAGTCCTTTCCCACTGCTGCAGCAGTAATGATGTAGGTGAGGGCTACACACCCCAGGGTTTTAAACCTGTATTTTGATATGATGCCTCTGTTTCCTTGTTGTGAGATTCATGGTTAAAGATAAGGTAACAAGAAGTGCTGGCCTTTCTGGTTTTAATGGACTCAGGGTATTCACATGGAGTTACATTTTGCATAGACAGCTACCTGGCACAGTCCCTGTATACTGACAAAAAAGGAGCATTTTGGTTCTCAGGCAGCAAGACAATGACACAAGTCCTGAGGAAAGCAGACCAAGACAGATGGTCACCAACAGAAGGAAAAGACAGAGAAGAAAGACATTTTCCTGTACCTAGGCTAAGACTGCTCTGATTCTTGTACCCAAGTCAGAGTTTGCTGTGTGCCAACACTACAGAACCAGCAGAACCAGAACTTACAATAAACCCTCTCGAGAACCCTCGAATAGCTGTTAAATTAACCCAAAATATGTGGAATGTCTTCACTGATTTAAGTGGGATTGAGTTTCCTCACATTTAAATTGGTGAAAATATTAGCAGAGTCGCTGCAAATGCTCTCTGGCTTATTTTTTTTAGGGGTAGAATATTCAGAATCCATCCACGGGGTAAGGATTAAATAACCTATGCTAATACAGTGTTGACAGTTAGTACTTGACATCTGCGAAATTGGCGCTGCACAGAGTTCCTGAAGGGCACAGATAGAAGTCAGATGCACAACGTTCATAACATAAACTATTAAGACAAAAGCCAGAACACCAGCAGCTCAGACAGTTTTCATCTTAAGTCACCTGGCAGGAAGATTTCCAGACATAGAGACCATGAGCTACAGAGGGGCATTGCAGAGGAGTATACTCCCACCAAACCAAGTGCGGTACAACATCTGCTTTTGTCCTCTCTCTCTCATCTCCCACTTTTCTAGTAGTCAGTGGCAGAGCTGTAAGAATCCTCTTCCCTTTCAGCTTCTGTTGCCTTTGGTGTGGTCGAGCATATTTGTTCTAAATTACTTTAACATACATATAATACAGCTGGTACGATTCTTGACTTTTCCAGCACCCAGCTGAGTCCTCATTCCTAATCGTTCTAATCTGTCCACTACAAATGCTTTAGTATTACAGGAGGTGAGATTACAAACTTCCTAACGAAAAGGGTGTCCGCTTCCCTGGAGGCAATGCTGCACTAAGATATGATACCGAGCAGAGTCTAACTGACATCAGTGAGAGCTGCACTTCACGCTTTTCTTGATTTTCAGCCTGTATTTTCCCCACTTTCTTTTAGTCCCAGTTCCAGGCTATCAAACCATCCCACCCTCACCTTACCTTCTGAGGGCATACATTTGAAGGGTAATCGTATTATGGTGTTTTACACCAGCCAGAATTACAGCTCATTCCTCTTCATTTCCTTCATGTATATAGATATTTCCTTGGAGATTACTGTTTAGCTAATATTAGTTTATTCCTAACTTCATATTGGAATGCATATAAAATATTCTTACTTGATCTGTTTTAATAAATATTAGGGTGGTTTTTTTGCATCTCTGTTCAGTAACCCTCAGCAATTTCCAAATACGAAACAGTCCTCTAAATAATTCATAAAATAGGAAGATTCCTGTATTTCTTTTCTTCTTGCTAAAGTTTATAGGCTCCCATCAGTTCCACGAGGTTGTTTTTGTAGGATTCAACGGGATCCTAGTTTCAAAACTGTGCCAGATGTTAATGTTACAGGCTGTTCAGTTCAGACGCTTTTGTGCTTTTTTGTTTCTTTACAATTTCTTAATAATTTTCTGTCTTTGGACATCATGGAGTAGATGAAATGGCACTTAGGATGAATCCCTGATAGATCACCTGACTTAACTTCTGCACTTTGAGTTGCTGTGTGACTACTTCGTCTGCTAGAAAATTAAGTTTTAAATAAACGGAACTCTACAAGAGCAAGGTGGTGAAACCTGCAGCAAGACTTACTGCGTGTCTTGATCACAGAAGCAACATTATGCACTTTTCTCTGGTTTTAGGGGTGGAGGTCTGCACTCTTTTCCTCTTGCATATTTGGTTCTGTCCTGAAATGATGATGGAATGCATGTGCCAGCATTTGCATGCTTTTCTCCATTTTAAGTGTCCGCCTTTTCAAACATTCATTGAAACGTGATTAAAAAATTAGCGAAAGAAATCCCAATATGCATCTTCAAGCAGAATTTCAAAGTACAAATCTGTTTGTAGGGGCATGAGACGCAGGTCTAACAGCATGCTGTGAAGTGTGATTCATCAATTGACGTAACTGGTGCACCGTAACTTAGGTTTCCCACCTGACAAGGGCAGGTAACGCACCCTTTACAACTCTGTCCTACGTTTTCTATCGTCGAGTCATAAATCCCCTAAATCTTGTCTTTCACACAGTAGCTAAAGCAAGCAGTACTGAGGAGCATACCTGCCATAGTTCTGCCTGGCTGAGGCCTTTCTCTACGGCTTTTCCTCTAAACACACATTAGAGGCATTGCAAAACGAGCGTCACGATTTCTAGAGTCCTTTTTTCTTTTTTATAAAACAGTATTTGCGTTGTTAGTGTGACACTAAGTTGCTATGTGGCATTTTGTTGTTCCTAACATGCTTACAATCTGTTTAATTCCGTATTTTGATGAAATTGTGAGAAGCTGTGAGCTTACTACTGCATGCGTACATATCTACAGTGTTACCAGAAAGTAGTAGGGGTCATCTGAATTTCTTGTATGATCCTCCTTATGATAAAATTTAAGAGTTTTACAGTTCCCTTATAGGGGAAATTCTCTTCCTTCATTCTCCGTAAGGAATAAAAATACAGACAGAAGTCTCTGCAAGTCATTGCCGCTAAGTATTTTTTAATCTAAGTCTCACGGAATGCAACTGAAATAAAGCAAAAACGTAGGCAAAATGAAACAGAAAAATGGTTGCAAAACAGGTAATTGACCATAAATCCTCCTGTTCAAAGAATTTACTTTCTGCACATGTTGCCGTCCTAATTATGACTGCAATGAAGAATCAAGTGCAAATTAAATAAATTACTTGCTGTTATTATTTCTCTATTCAATCCTCTGGTCCTCTTCAGTCCACATATAATCACTCTTCCTTTCACCTCCTGTCTGCATTGCAGACTATAATTCAACAGTGAAAATCTGACATTTATTTAGAGTGGAAAATTGTTTAAAGAACCATTTAGTACATTAACACTTCTGTTCCACGAGTACAAAATTTGTCCTTAATATTCCTTTATTCCATTTACTCTTCCTTCTGTGAATTTTAATGCTCTCATCCTCATTCATATGCTCATTCATTTTGCATTTTGTTTATTGGTTTGACAGGAGCCAAACAACACTGCAGCATCCAGTGAGACCCCTTATTTGCCCGTATTTTCAAAAAGAGCATTCAGAGGAAATTTACTGAGGAAACCATACGTATAACTAAATATTAGCGACAAAAAATATCTGGCATGTTCTTAATGTTAAAGGGAAATTCCTTCAGGGATTTCCAGCTCACGAAGATTTCATTCTTTGCCCCTTCTCAGTATTACACTGTTGTATAGGAGATCTCTTCCCTGCTGATCCAGTATAACGTGGTGGACAAACTGCTACAGGAAGTTTACTACGTATGCAGCCTCTGAAATCACACCCATTTTGTGTTGTGACATAGCTAGACACAGCCAGCTGTGAGAAGAGCAGGTTTATTCCTTCTCCATAAAAGCACTTGTTTTTCACGGGCAGAGTTTGTGCTGAGTGTCCAAAAATCCTCCAAGAACCTGACTTCAGGCTGTAGCTCTGTGAGTGTCAGGAGGAAATCTGAAGCAGAGGATAGCAGCCTTCCCAAAGAGAATGGACTGACGAAGATCTACACAGAAACACTGGCGCTGGCTCATCTGCAGGTGAACAGCAACAGATCAAAGATTTTAATCTTAAAGTCACACTTAGAAAGGGAAGGAAGCATTGCAATGGCCTTTCCCCTTTTTTTCCTTTACAAAGTGACTGGGAAGAGTGCAGCGTACTGGACAGGTCAGTGCTTGCTTGCTTTCATTACCACAGTTCTACTGGGCAGAGAGCAGAACGATACGATTCCCATGCTCAGATATGGAGATGTCTTTCATCTAAAAGTGCAGACAGCACAGTTCGCAGACAGCTGATTCAACACAGCTGCTGACTGAGAGAACAGGGCTGCTACTACTACAGCTGCAGGCGCAACAGTAGAACTCTTCCTATTTCCATGGCCTGACACAGAGAATGCCATCCTCCTTCCCAGCTTCTACAGACCATATTTCCACTGGCTGTTTATTTAATTAATCCTGACTAACTCTGGTCTCAAGCCTTAGACTTTTGGGTGTTTGAGATGGAAAGCTGAAGCACATACTGCGAGAAAAAGGAAAGCCTAATTCAAAAAGTAGATGCTTTTACTCCTCTGTCTGATGCAAACCAGATTATTGAAGCACTAACTAAATGGAAATATTGCTTATGAAAGGAGCAGATCATTTAGAATTGTTTATCAGAGTATAAAGATGTGCCCTTCCTCTCTTTTCCTCTCCTCAGATTTGTTCTTGCTGGCAGAAAAAAAAAGTCACAGGAAAGCTACAATTAAAAAAAAATTAATAAAGCTATCATAACAGCTTCACTAGTGAAGTCTTTCAACAGAATTGGAGAGATCTAGATACCTACACCACCGACTGACCCCATACAAGTAACATCGACTTTACCATCAAAGATGACTGGATTTCCACTACAGTTATCAAAACATCAAGTCTTTGTAGCTGTAAAATGCCAGCCTTAATACTGACCTCATGGCGCAATTTGTTTTTTGTGTTAAGTGATTAATTTACCATAAAGCTAAAGAGCGAAGATTTGACAGCCCTCCACAGTCCCGAGTTCAGGATTAATGTGTTGCAAGTCGTTTGGAAAGAATTATCTAAAGCAGGGAAGTACTAGGACTCAGCTCTTCCTGTAAGTTGGTCAGCCTTTATTTTTAGTTTTCAATTGTCAATATTTTTTTTCCCTTTTGTAAAGGAAGTGTAAAGAACTGCCAGTACTTGAAGCTACTTCATTTACAGGTCTAATAGGACACAAACAAGACTGATGATGCTATGCAGCAGACTAGTGCAGCAGCTCGAGCTGGCACGACCTCTAAGGAATAGAATAATCCTAGACTTATGTCACTGAAATTGCCACAGGTCTGTGATCTCACATTACCTGAAAAACTGCCTGAGAACTTGGTGCCTTGGGGAAGGTACAAGCCACTTTTCCAGGTTAAACTTTTAACACTACTTCCACATCAACTCTCTGTGGAGTCACTTAGCGGTGTACAACAGCACTCCCTGTGAATACGGCAACGAAATGCTTCCTTTACCAATGCGCACAGGAAGAGAGAGGGAGATTAATTTGGCCCTGCTGCATTAGAAAAGCCACTGTGTTTCACCTGAAGACCATAAAGACTTCAACACAAATTCTACCCATGCAGTCAAAATCAATTAATAGATTAAATCTATCCCCTCTGTCTTATGAACATCGGGCTATAGCAGCTGTACTAATACCATGATTAATTCCTATCCTGAACTACTGCTTGCAGAAAACAACCTGAAGAAACCTTCTACTCTGAAACTGTTAAATAAAGGAGGTGGAAAGCTGGTTAGAACAAAAAGCAAAACTTAAACATTTAAACAGGAAGTATTCCTCGGCTGTATTTAATGCTTTCATTAAAGCTAGAGCATATACAACATCAACACTTCTCGAAGGAGAACAGGGCAGAAAGCTCTAACATGTCAAAAGCTGAAATGCTCAGAACTTTCTAACGTGTAATCACTGAGCTCATATCTGTTCTGCCAAACTCTGTGTAAGCATTTGACTACCTTGAATATACCTTACATTCGCCTTAAAAATACCAGCTCCTGGTACACAGCACTGCTAGTGTGTCTGCACAGGTTACAAAGGCACCTCTGGGCAGAAACACCAAGGCCATACTGACCTCTTGGTTACAGCAGCTGAACTGTAGCAGACCTGAACAAGCAGTGAGGCCTTTCCAACAGCATTTCCTGCCTGTCTGCAAAAGATCTCTACAGAATTTTTTGACACATGACATAGTTATGCTACAGTTTAAAGAACTATTACCTTTAAGGTTTATCTTTCAAGATTGATGATGCAGACTCTGGAAGAAAGGCACATACATCTGCTCTAAAATTCTGCAATGCCAGTAAATCTGAAAAAGTTCGTGAGACTATTAAATTACGGTTTCTGTTGTAAAGAACCAACATTTTCTCCTCCCAAGTCATTAAGTGGAAGTCCCTGTAATGTTTTAAACAGCTTCCTCTCTTCTTAACATTATTACTAATATTAATTCATGAAAATGAAGACATATATGAGCACAAAGTCAGCAGTATCAAGACACAGATTCACACCCAGAGTAAAATGAAAATGAAAACAGAAGCTGGGGAGATGACTGGGTACTAGAACATGAACCAACATGTAAGCATGGAATAAGGGGAAGTGGAACAGCCACCACGAACAACTAGCACAGAGCAGCCTTTAATTACCAGCTGCTCATTAAGCATGTTTGTGAGAGTCTTTCAAGGCTGGAAAGTAAAATTTGCAGAAAGCAAACACCTGCTGGGCCCAGACAGTGACCAACTAAGACACTTTTACGCTTGATTTCTGTTTATCCTGGATACATGTGGTCTGGATACCACATGGATTCCTATTTAAGATCACACTGAAAAAAGAGCAAGAAATAGGCCTGTCAGTCCCTTACTTTAGGAGTCTTTTGCCTATCATCTCAGTTTTCCTCATCTCAGCACTGCAAAATTCAGTTGGTCTTTGCTGCTCAGGAATGCACAAGGACAGCAGCAACATGCAATGCTAATGCACAGACCATACACTTGCACAGGACTGTAAGGACAACGGTTCTGAAGGCCATTTAATTCTCCCAACTTTTTTTTTGTCCTTCATTTTCAGCAGCAGCGTCAGGTAACTCCATTTTTATTATGAGTATTCAAGATGCAGGTAAGATGAAGCACACAAATGCCTGTCAAATCCCAAGCCTGATCCTGTAAGCTGAAATTTCCTTTCTATTGTTTACATACCTATTAATGTGTTAATTCTTGTTAAAAATAAATACCTAAACCACCTGACAGCAGAACAATAGTTGCACGAAAATAGCTTCCGCACCTGCAGTTTCCCCAAACATCATACAAAAGACTGCCATCTACTGTTGACATCAGTAAGTCTTCTGGTACGTGTTTTGCATGGTAACAGGCATCACTACCAAAAAAGGGAAGACCTACCAGGCCTCAGTTCTATGAAATCAGTCTGAAGGATAAGATCACTAATACTCTGCTCCCATAGCTGAAAGAAATGGGTCTACAGGAGATGAATTCCCTGCAATACTGGCATGCCATGAGACGTATACCTTAACGGTTGAAAAATTCATCATTCTTGACAGACATATTTAACAATTTCTGATAAAAATTAGTTGCTTTGCTTGAGATTGTATGATCTATTTTGTTTTCTCTTTACAGCTGCCACAACTTTCTTTTTCTCTTCCTTGCATACCCCTCTGTTATGCTCCTTATGGGAAAAAAAAAAAAAAGTCCATGTCAGCAGGCTGCAGAGGGATGGGAAAACATAGAGTGTAACTTGTCCTTAGGAAAGTAAAGAACACAAGAGGCCGAGAACAGCACATCCCCGGCAGACTGAGACATTTGTTTTGTAGTGGAGCCACTAGACTTAAAAAAAAAAAAAAACAGCAAGAGCTGCACTCATTTCATTCTGTCTCTCCTGTAATTTGCCTGCTGCCTTCTAGCTACCATGCAGGGAGTATCGGTAGAACTGAGAGTTACTGACAATACCTTCACTTGCACGCTGCCCTGCCCGTGGCAGCCAGAGGCAACAGTTTTTATGAAAGAAAGGAGGGCTTGCTCCACTGACATGCTCTATGAGGAAAAGAAACTGGATGGAGGCACTAGCCTTCTGGTTTACTCTGTCAGTGAAGCCATGTCAGAATCTGCGTGGATGCACGATATTGACCTCTTACTGGCTTATTACAAATAAACAGGACCACTGCGATTTGAAACAGAGCTGAGAGGTATTACTAGGCTACTACCTCACTCCTCTGTGAGGTATTTAGATCCTGGTATGGAGCCTGTTACTGATTTCACAGAGGAGATTCTATATATCACCGTAGTTGCATCTGTTTACCATTAAAATGGAAGTGAGCAGATCATTGTGATTAATTCCTCAGAAGCAAGTAAGTCTCCTTCAGAAAAATGGAAGTCATAAGGGCTTATTAAATAAACTCACGCTAGGTAAGATCACTTGTGACTAAGCAACAGGCCTCCTCTTGGAAAATGTCTCAGTAAGTCAATCTGTAATCACCAGATAAAATGAAAAACCTTTAATTCATAAACCGTATGATCTAAACCAACATCTTTAGATTAGGCTGTGGCTGGGTTCTCTTGTTCCACTGTCATCTAAGAACTCAAA
>NW_010405309.1:5395-13381 GCF_000710305.1 Buceros rhinoceros silvestris | reverse complement strand
GGTGTGTGGGAGAATAAAAAACACCACACATGCTCTCTCTCCCGTCTCTAAAGCCTGAATAATTTATTCAGATAAACCTTGGGAACTTTCTCAAACATCACAGTATATTAGTGTACAATTAAGGACAACTTCAGAAATCATGCTTTTGGTGCAAAGGAAAAATTCAGTGGTAAATGACACAAGATGCTTTTCATTACTTCAAAGCAGCGTGATTGACAATAAACTTAAATATTATCAGGATTAAGAACTGTATGGAATTTGTGTTTAGTTTTGAAAAACTCTGGATTGCTGACAGCTGTCACAATTAAAAACATTCTTGTCTGAAGAATACCGTTCACCAGTGTATTTGTAAGAGAACTGTGTGTCCTGAGTTTCCGTGGAAGCACCTTCCACAGAAGAAATGCATTACAGTATCACAGCAGACAGTAAATCAGTGACTTGGTTCCAGCCTCTGTTTTCCTGATGACAGTATTTAACTGTTCTTAAAATTCTGCTTCAAAACAGGTGTCCACCTCTGGTTTTCAGAGATCTCATTACAGGATATTAACCATGTGGGAAGAGGGGTAAATTTTCCTCAGGATTCACGCTTTTCTATTGGCTTATCAACGTACGGAGTGTTGTCCTGTAGAAGATCTTTCCTGGGTATGAGCACTGTAATA
Source organism: Buceros rhinoceros silvestris (assembly GCF_000710305.1). Lineage (NCBI taxonomy): Eukaryota > Metazoa > Chordata > Aves > Bucerotiformes > Bucerotidae > Buceros > Buceros rhinoceros. Next base: position 12,722 of record NW_010405309.1, on the reverse strand, counting down.
GAAAGAAAAACCTGTAAGATTTTGACCTTACGGAAAATACTATTTAAAATTCTAGAGTCGTCTTTACATTTATGAACAAAAAAATCAGGCCAGCACAAAAAATCCACATATGAGAATCTGAAACTTGTGGTAAGCATAAAAGCACCATCATGGTATCCAGCCAAAACAAAATTATATTAAGATTTTTACCTTCTGCTGGTCAGAATATTGCCTTCCCATTTTTCCTTTCAAAAGCACAGAAAATATTTTAATAGCATTAAGAATCAAAAAAAAAAAAAGAACATTGCAGTAACTTTTAGCAAAAGAGAGAATGGCCATTTTATCATGCCTGAGTCAGATTATGTTTACTTCAAAAAATTACTACTAATCTTGAATTAGCCCTCTCCCACAATGTCCTGGCATCTGATCTGCAATATTAATCTTGGCACACCTGTGTTAAAGGCCAACAGGAAAAGAAGGCATCAAATGAAATTTATGGCCACTGTATCATCACAGAAAGGCAGCGTGTGAGGGTTTGTCTAATTATACACAATTTTAATCTCTTCCTGACTCTTAAGTTCTTGCCATCTAGCTCTTCAGAAATCAGCTTGTCCTTCCTTAGGAAGGGGTTATGTCATGTCAGATTTGCTCCAGCAGCAAAAACCTAGAGCACGAGCACCTGAAATCATAATGCTCTACTTTGACTAGGTTGGACTTCTGGAAGGTACAGAAAACCTGTAAAACTGTGCGTGTTCGTGTGCCTGTGTGTGTAACGAGTAACATTCTGTCTGAAGTGCGTTGATATCTCCTATCATATCAGACAGAAAACTGACTTCCGTGAAGGTACGTTCCTTTTTCATCTGCATACTGGTACTGATGCATTTAGTAAGTTTCTGAGAGCCTTAAATAAAATTTCAATTGCATTTCTCTTACATAAAATACTTGTGAGTAAATTTATGACAAAACATGTTGATCTACACAGCTGGAACAGGTACATGAAGTAGAAATAAAAAAATCCCCTCAACCCAGAACTGGATATAAAGTATTGAAAACAGAAGCCCAAACAAATAAAGATCGAAAGAAGAATTTTTACCTTCCTTTTCAAAGCTAAGTTTTGAACATACGTACTACCAACACATGCAGTCAAAATCAGCAGAACATGCTGCATGTGTGGTATATTACTAAAATGTAAGCTCTCCTGGTATCAGACTAATCTGAAATTAAAGTGAAATGAATGGAATCAAGACATTTGTCTGAGTAATGTAACTCAGACTGAAACATAAAACACAAGTCAGGAAAACTGGCTAATATAACTAACAAGCTCCTAATTGAAATTGTCTTTTCTTTAGTAAGAAAACTTCAGCCCAATTTCTTTTCCTTTTTTTTTTTTTTTTTTAAGATTTACCAGTGAATCCCAGCATGACTATACACCACTACAACTGAGATTCTTCTTAAAGAATCACACCACCCTGTGCACTGCTTCTACAACAGCACAGAATACATTCATTTAATGAGGGAAAATACTCCCCTTACCAAGATTTGTTCTCACTGTCTAAGACAGTGGCTTTCTCTTTTCAGATATTAAATAGTTATGTCAGAGATGCAGGATTGAACAAAACAAAACAAAACCCCACCGGGTGTAGCTAAAATGGGTATTACCAGGTACAGTAAAAAAAGAGGCAAAAGATTTTGACAGTAACTCGCTTAATGAAACCAGTGTAGCAGTAAGTTTTAGCTAGTTTACCTAAATGTTAACCAACATTTAACCTAGTTTCTTTTTTCTCTGCTCTTCTTTCATACAACATAGCAACTGATCACTTCAATCTTTTTTTGGGCAGGGTGCGCAACGGCTTGGGATGAAGCAAGAACATAATAGTAATTTAAATACAGCCCAAATATTAAGTATTTTACAACATTTTCTTTTATTTCAATAGGCCAATATACTTTCCTTTACAGCAATGTAAACCTTCACCTACAAGGTTTCCGAAACAAATATGTAGCATCTAAGATGAAGCACTTCGAAAAGTAAACATCTCAACTGAGATCACTTATCTGTCTACAAAGAGCAAGCACCTTAGGGCTGCACTTCCTTTTTGTTTATTTGTGTGTGTGTGTTAATAAATCTGCTCCAAGCCTCTCATTTAATAAAAGATGATACCCTAAAAGCAATGGGGAAGCTAACTGTAATTCTGTAATTACAGTTCACACTGTAAGTTACCACAGAGCCATAAAGATTAAAGATCAAAACCATTGGTTTTGTTCTGCAAAAACCTTCTTATTCAAAGCTGTACTGGAATTGAGTATCTGTTCAGCACGCTACCTCAGCAGACTCACAGACCCACACAGGCATTTCCACAACAAACTTCCCATGAGAAACTTGGCTTCTAGGTGCCAAAAAGCAAAGGCAAGTGAGAGTATTTTCACCATATACATGCACAAGACATTTGGAGGGGGCACAGCCGCTGACCCCACCTGACCAAAGGGATATTCCATACCATTTGAAATCATGCTCTGCAATAAAGGCTGGGAGAAGAAGGAGGAAGCGGGGAAAGTTTGCAGTGATGGAGCTTGTCTTCCCATGTAACTGTTATGCGAGATGTAGCCCTGATTTCCTGGGGACGGCTCTAAACACCTGCCTGCTGACAGGAAGTACTGAATGTATTCCTCACTTTGCTTTGCTTGCGAGCGTAGCTTTTGCTTTACCTATTAAACTGTCTTCATCTCCACTCACAAGTTTTCTTATTTTCACCCTTCCAATTCTCTCTCCCATCCCACTGCTGGGGGAGTGAGCGAGTGGCTGCACGGTGCTTAGTTGCTGCACGGTGCTTAGTTGCTGGCTGGGGTTAAACCACCTAGCCACAGATTCAATGGAAAGTTGAAGTCCCACTTCCAACTTTTCCCCTCTTTTTATTATCAGACAACTTTTCTTTAGAAACAAAAAAGGACAGGAACAGTAGGGTGATATATTCAAGGAAATGGAGCAGCAGCGGAAACCATACCCATTTATAGGTACAATTTCACCTGCTGTACTGACCATACTATCAAAATATGGTGACTCCCTAAAAATCATCTCCCTAAAAATCCTGAATTTCTGGTTTCAGAGATTTTCTAATGGCAAACTCTGTGCTACCAGTGACATTAATAATATCATAAAAACCACACCAGAACTGCCTAGTTCAGAGAGCTATCTAATCAAAGCTGGATTCTTAGGAAAGATGCAAATGCATTAGAAGCCAAGAATGCTCAAAGCTCAAAGAATGGCACTTAGGAATAATGTTCTGTTACTGACCAATTTCCCATGGTATGGAGGTCTGTATATTCCTTCTGTCTATTTGCTTTTACACTTTCACTACAGTATCAAGTTAAGAATCAAATTTGATCTTCTGCTTTTTTGGATTTTGAGTAATACTTTCTGCTTCTGGCCACAAAGATTTTTCATTGCCATGACCTTTAAGAATTATTTATTATGTAAAATAAAAATGGTAATTTTTTTTCTTAGCTTTGACTGTAAATTCCAATTTCACTGAGTGTTCTTTACATTTTAATCATGCCAGGGCAAATGAGAATATCTATCCATTCTATACATTTTTTAATACTGATCATCCTTATTTTGTGAACTTTTATCATGATACATGATACATCATGATACTCTTTTCTTTTCTGAGCATTCCTCATCTTTTAATTGGTGATTCATTACATTATCAACACTAAATATTTCTCACTATATATTATATACATATATTCCAAACACACACAAACCAGACAGTTCTCAGACTGTAATGGCTGTTTCAAGATCACTGTTTTGTTCTTACTGTAGTAAGATCAATCACAGAGTGAGAAGCAAAGCTTAGACCTATCCAGAACAGGGGAAAAAAAAAAAAAAAAAATAATGGGCAGGAGACTGACAGTGGCACCCTTTGCATTCATAAGCAGGTCAAATGCATCCTATGTACAGATGCACTCCAGATTTTTTGCTGCAGAACAAAGTCTTCCTGGCCAGTACTAGGCTCTGGAAGACCTTCTCCTTCTACGCTAACCTCATTACCACCATTTCTCTAAGAGTCTGTAAAATAAGGAAGACTGCAATTCTACCACTTTTTGTTTAAAGAGATTTTAAAGGAGACAGCATTAAAGTTCTGCTACACTTAAAATGGATTATCACCACTACTGCCCCCTTGTCTGCTGACAATTTCACTGTAAAAGAGTATCTGATTGCTCAGAGAAGATCTCCACTTTGTAAAACCTTGTTGACTACTCCCAGTCCCCATTATGTTCTTAGAACGTTTGGAAACACCTTCCAGGATCAGCTCAACCACCTTTCCATGGATCAAGGTGGCGCTGACCATTTTCCCAGATCCACCCCCTTGTCCTTCTTGAAAGGAGGTGTGACATTTGGTTTCTTTCAGTCCTCAGGGAACTCCCCGAATCACCGTGACCTTTCAAAGATGATTGAGAGTGGCCTCGCAATGATATCAGCCAGCTCACTCACCACCCATGGGTGCATCACATCAGGTCCCATGGATTTCTGTATGCTCCATCTGTCCAAATGTTCCCTAGCCTTTTCTTCCTCTACCAAAAGCAAGTCATCCTCACTCCAGACATTCCCAATTGTCTGAGGCCCATGAAAGCAAACCTTAGCAGTAAGGACTGAGGTGAAGAAGGTACTGAGTACCTTCGTTACCAGGTCACCTGCCCTATGCAGCTGTGGGCTCACACTTTCTCTCCTCTTTCTCTGCTGCCGATATACCTGCAGAAGTCGTTCTTGCTGTCCTTCACATTCCTTGTCAAGATCAACTCTGAGTGGGCTCTAGCTGACCTAATCCTGTCCCTACACATCCACACAGATTGGAATATATATTTGTACCTGAACGTGAATTCATGGGGCTTTTGCAAGGAAAATGCTGCCTTACAATCCCTGCTAGAGTTCTCTGAACAGTTCTTGAGGGGCTGCCACAACACGCCTGGATTCCCAGAAGTCCCTCAGCAAACACTTTTTAGAAAACAGCAGCCTTAGTACAACAGAAGGTCTTGCAGAGGTAAGTCACTGGTTAAACTGTAGGAAGTGAACAACAAATGAAATGCTCTCTCAGTGGAGGGATGTCAAAGGTGGAGTTCTAGAGGTACTTTTGTCGGCATCTGTGTTGTTCAATGTACTTTTAAGTAACCTGGAAAAGAATCTTTTTTAACTATATCATCATATATTCTTCAAGAAAATGACTTACTGTAAGGAATGGCAGCTTAAGACTTAATGATTGAGTAACCAGTAAAATGACAGTCAAAAATTACATGTAGAGACATGCAATGTACACAGGTAAAGAAAAAAAAAAAACCACTTAACTCCACAAAGAAAGTGATAGGTTCAAAACTGACTACGACCATTGAGATGAGTTTAATGAACAAAAGAAAATTTTGTAAAATAAATAAATCTGTGTACACAGCAGCCAAAAAAGAAATTTAGAATTAGGAATGATTAGGAAACCAATTGAGAATGAACAAGTAAACATCACTGTGCCATTGTTGTGTGTATAAATACCTGGTTTGCCCCTAGCTTGATGCCTGTGCTCAGTTCTGATTGAAAGTGCTCTTAAACATGTTGAAAGATACGGTAGAATTGAAATGGCTTCAGAGAACAGCAGCAGAATGATCACAGGCACTCACCCATGTTTCATAGAGGAACTGCTCCATGGTGGGGGGCAGTAATGAAAGGTGGGCAAATAAGGGTCTTAAGAACTCATGAACAGTTTGGCAAAAATGGATAGTAACTGAAGAGCAGAACCAGATTCAAAATGACAGCAAGCTGTTCTCCAGAAAAATCAGATTAAATTCTTTGTCAAAGGTTCCTGGATGCAGGAAGTTTGCACAGGTTGAAAGGAACAAGTTCACAAGAGAGAAACCCTCTGAGGGTAAGGAAAACAGAAACCATCCCTAGCTCAGGAAGTGCTGCAGGTGTAAACAGCTGGAAGATGTGAAAGGACCCTTACTCTGTCCTACTCTGCTATCATCTGCCTAGGATCACTGTGGAAGACTCTACACTGGTCTAGACGTATCTTTGGCCTTGATCAAATTGACTGGTCTAAAGTGAAATGCTTTACCAAATCTACAACTGAAAATAGTTACAAAGCTTTACAAACCCACTAAACAGAAGTGAGAGGAAACAATGTACACAGATGAAGGCTTCTCCCATTCTTTACCACATACTTGAATGCTGAATGTACTGCTTCTCTTGTGTTTGACTGCAAGATAGAACAACTTTCAGAATTTGATAGGCTCTGCATCAAGGCCATCATTGTGTCACAAATCTTCAAGGCATAACCTGCAACTTAAAGTGTTAAAGTACAAGGTTTTGGGGAAGAACAGTCAATCCTCAAAGAAAAAGCTATTCTATGGATAGTGTACATACTGCATTTGCTAATTCTCCTCAGGCAGCTTTTACCTATTTGGTAGAGCAAGCACCGACAGATACTGCAGCTACTGCATTTAGAGACATACACTGACTGACCAGCCAATACATGTATGCTGAGCTGCCACCTAATTGCTGTCACTCCTAACAGTCAAGGTAAGTTATAACTTCTCTCAATGAGAGATTACATGTAGTCACTACCTCTTTTCTACCAGACTCCGTTTTTATCAAAATATCTATTGTGAAACACTGCTTTCAAAATCTCAACCAGTCCCAGATACTGACATTTGTCAACAGGCTTAAATTAAGGGTTTGGGCAGAGAAATGACAGAGAGACAGACTTTACTCTCTATCCCTTTACTTAGTTTTCAAGTTTGATATTTATTTAGTGAACAACACTTTAAAACATCTTTTTTACATGCAGCTTTACTCACATATTTTGTTGGAATCTGTGTGAACTGCCTGAATAACAGAAGTTCTGAGAATCACTTCAACATCTGTAGCTATTTTCAGAAGCTAGTAAAAAGGAAAAAAAAAACAAGCAACACAACAGAGTAATTTAAATTATATGTAATTTCTGTAATTATTTCTGAAGATATTTTTCGTACTAGACAGTTTTTCAAATAATAAAGCCAGTCAGTTCTATTATTCAGTTAGTTGTGTGCTGTCTATGCTTCTCCTTTGGGGAAAGGAACAGAATAACCTAGAATAACTTACAGGTTGATATATAAGTCACTTTGACACACGCCTTTAGAGGAAGGAAACTTCTGCTGAGCAACATACAGCAGTACAAAATCTATATACCCAATTTAAACTGCAAACTAGTAAGACAGAATGCAACTACCAAAACCAAGTAGTAGTTTCCCCATGATCAAATACATTGGAGAATGCCTTAATAACACCTGACTACCCCTAATGAAAAGGAAATCTGGTTCTGTTAACATTCCT
>NW_010405309.1:0-5283 GCF_000710305.1 Buceros rhinoceros silvestris | reverse complement strand
CTGCTCTTGAAATAAGGAGACAAATATAAGGGCAAAACATGAGTTAAGAATACTGAGGTTTCACAGAAAAGCAGTACCAGAACAAGGCACTACCTAAAGATTAGCGGAAGCATTAATATTTGGAAAAAAGCCTGGAATTCCTTCCCTCATTAAGAAGATAAGCAGAAACACCACTGTTAGTTTTGAAGAGTGATTAAGGGAAGCCTAACACTTGCATGATAACTGTATTAGAAATAAATGAAATTGCACAAGTGAGTCACTTTGGGACACACACTTAGGCTACCAAGTAGTGTGTGTAACAACAGAAGTGGATCCTTGCAAGAGTTACAGCTACAGACTTGGCATCTACTCTGAAGTTCTTCTTTCCCTTTTAAGGGTTTGCACTAAGTATCCTCTAGTCTCCTCTGCTCAATGACCATTAGCAGCTGGGCTGCGTGCTCCTGGGGCACACCTTCCACTTCAGATTGATATAACCAAGGGAACTTCAAGTGCATTCCTGATCTGAACTAAAGTGCTTAAGTAGATTCAGCTACCACATCTCGTCCTAATACTGCAGATAGTCACTCCTACCCCTTTAGATCACTACATAGCTAAGTATTTGGTGCCATGTTGGAAGACATTGCAGCTTTCTATTCCGGCAAAGTAATGCCCTGGGGCACACCTTCCACTTCAGATTGATATTCTGCCATTTGCTCTGAGACTGCTTCACAAAACAAGCCAAATCACAGAAGTGGAGATAACCAAGGGAACTTCAAGTGCATTCCTGATCTGAACTAAAGTGCTTAAGTAGATTCAGCTACCACATCTCGTCCTAATACTGCAGATAGTCACTCCTACCCCTTTAGATCACTACATAGCTAAGTATTTGGTGCCATGTTGGAAGACATTGCAGCTTTCTATTCCGGCAAAGTAATGCAGATTTAGTTGGTCAATATTCATCTTCTAGTGTTCTGCTTTGGACGTAAGCTAACACCCTCATGTTTATGCAAGCAAGAGCACAAAATCTCACAAGTCCTGTATATCATTTGGTTCAACTCCTCTGCATCTCAGTCTATTCCATATGCATAACAAACACGACGGCTTCTATGATTTTTTAGGATTCTGTAGTCATGATGAAAGTCTGGAATTTCTTCCACTGACACATTTAATCAAGATATCCATTAACCCACAAAAAGAAGTTACATGTATTTTGTAGTCTGCCATTCTTAACAGGTACAGATACAAAAATCACAGCAAACATTTCTCCTCTACATCTGTAACAAAAAGAATGTACAATTTAACAGATCAGACGTGAGGAACACAAACACAGAATTATAACTATAGTGGCCGGATAAAAGCAGAAATACTAGATAGTCCTAAGTAAATGCTCAGAACTATTTGTGTTACTGGTCAGCGGCTGGTATGATGCAAAGGTTTAGATTTACTTCTGCAAATGACAGACAGAGGCACTTTCTTCCAGCTAACGTCCAATGATAATGTAAATATAGTCTCTTTAGAGGCCGAACGACAAGGACTAAATTACTCACTCTGTAAAATACAGATGTTTCATTTCAGGCCTCAGTAAGTTCTAGAAAAATGACTCAGTAAAATGTGTTAAGATAACAACTGAGCAAAGGTAACTTACATAGTAAATTAAGAGAATGTTCTACTACTTTTAATGCATCTTGAGGAAAGAAGCAGCAAAAAACTGCAGTAGTTATAGTACCTCTGCATTACAGTAGCCTCTACATACAGGAGCCATAACTTCTTATGCCTGCCAGCAACTGTGCAGATACATTTAATTTCTCTATATCTTTCTGTGCTTGTCTATACAAACATGAGGTAAACGGAATTGATCACAGCTCACACGGATATGAGTAAAGTATACAAAATATTTACAATAAAATAGCAACATAAAACATTTTTTCCAAAACTTTATTATAAGCTTCAAACTAAGCATACTGAACTACCAGAAGACACTTTCTCCTTAAGCTTGTTTGTATGTGCAAAACTCTATAATATAGTATTAATAGCTGTGGAGGTATTAACATAGTCATAAACAAAGCTCCATGTAACAGCCTTTTTGGACTCACGTGGCTCCCTCAATGTCTCAATAAATATTTACATCGGTTTAGAGATCCTTTAAGTAAAAAAATCTCCTCTATAAGTATTCGCATACAAAGCAGAAAAAAACAATGAAAACAAGAAGTACCTCATTTATCTTCTCTTCAGATGTCTCATCTCGGTTATTTCTGAATTCTTCATTTATCTTTTGTCTTGCAGCTAAATAAAGTAAATGAAAAAATTAAGGTGTGAACAAAAAAAAAAAAAAAGCAAGCCCAGGAAGATCACCCTGATTCCAAAAAAGAGATGTTTTGCTTACAAAATACGGCTTGAGTGCTTGAGACTTACAATCGGTTTTTTGTTTCAAACTGAAGTATGTCAACACAAGTTTTCTCAATGAATACTTATAAATGTGGAAGAGAATAATTTAAAGGAAGATTATGTTAAGAATTCTCTTTCTGTGTATTTGGAGAATAAAGTTCCACAGAAACATAAGCAAGCATGCACCACACAAAAGAAGTATCTCACCTTCAAGGGCTCTGGGATCATTTTTGAAAACTTCTTGCCGTGTTCTGTGTAATAATTTAAAAAGCTTCAAAACCTGTCAATAAATCATCAACAGAATCAGCTTGTTTGCGAGCAGGATTCCTAAGTTAAAATGAACACGCTGCCATTAAGACTGTTCTTGCTGATCTTTCATGTTTTTTTCATTCAGTACAGGATCTGGTATGCAATCAGTATCTAAGATACTTTACATCAAGAACTGATCAAATAACTTGCAGCCAAAGCAGATGTGAGGAAACTAGACTCTTAGACCACTTTAGATGTTTGAAATTAATCTAAGATGCTAGAAAATACTAGCACTACACTCCTAACTAGTAATTTGGCATGACAGGAATATAATCCCAAAAACACACTGATACAAACATATTTATTGTGCCAATATCAAATAAACTCAACAGAATCAGAAAAACTCTTAAAAGTCAAGTCACCTGAAGGATCTGTCTGGATATTCTCCAGTGACTATGAAGAAAACAGGAACATAAATAGCTAAAGTATTACCACTCTTACAAGACAAAGAAAGAAAATTGAATTTCAAAAGGATATCAAACTGTATATTAACTAATTCAATAAGTATTTTTCATGTCTCTGTATAATACCTAGGCATAATCTTCTAAAGGTGATGTGGCAAAACCAACAGTAAACAAAGTCCTCCCCTAAATATAGCTGCCAGTTCAGCAAATAAAAAACTTCACTATAAGCAAATACTTAAAAAATATAGAAATGCAAACACTTAAAATGCAGAAATGACACACCTCAGTATGTACTTATGTGCAAACCCCTAGCAAAACCCATGAGAATCACAGCTCACAGCCATGTGGTTTTGGCTGTTCATTTCTAGTACTTTCTAGTATGTTTTGGCATCTCTAAAAGGCACAATTTCAGGTGCCTTCTCAAATAAGAGATAATCTCAAATTGTTTTCCCATAATTAATATTCCAACAATTTTTTAGAAGAATGGAGAGGAAACACGGGATGGTTGCTGGGAGCTGAGCATTTCCTTGATCAGCATGCTCCGTACCTGTGAGCTGGAGATGCAAACAAGTTTGGCCCCTAAAAGTAAAAGACCAGTAAAAACACCCTGGCAGGGCTCTGGAAAAAGTGTTGCCTCTGCTTTTAATATGCCAGTGACAGAGAGAGAAAGAGCAAGCTTTTCTGAAACCTGTTACTTCCAACAGACATCAACGTATTTTTAGATTTTTCAAGCTAAGGTCTCACCTTCCACTCAGCTGGTCACTTGGCTATAGCTTGAGATAATTCACCCATAAGTGTACACACACAAAAACACTATTTTTAGGAAGATGAAGAAGACATAAACCAGTGAGAACAGGCAACTTTCCAGTTCAGTACTGCTGCTTTAACATGCTACTACCACTTCAGTGCTATTAAGGGACAACTTGAAAATATGAACGTATTTAATTCTCATTTCACCACATGGATTAGACCACATCATACTCTCTACTGTAATTTATGATTTAGCATCCTGTTGAATATATGCCACTGCACTGCAGATCTTTCTGGAAAGAGGAACAAACTACTGCATTCTCAATTGCCTAAGTGTTTCACAAATGTAAAAAAAAATTTGTCATTTCTACAAGTAGTATGAGACTTGATAGTGAGTTAAATCTATCTGACTGGACACATATGAAAGAGAACATGGACTCTGCTAACTCTTTTTCAGCTTCTGTGTCCTTAATAATTAGCAACTGAACAGAACCACATTGCCTTTAATTGCAGCACTCCCTGTGGCTGAATCTGTGGAAAGTAAATCAACAGAATTAAAAGCCAGCAAATAAGTTTCTTGTTCTGTAGATGTATTTTAAGAAACATGACTAAATTATTTGGACAGCGCATCCTGAAATATTTCTACTCCATCATATTTTCACCATCTTGGCAAATAGGAAAGTTAGTATTACAAATGGTTTTGTGTCAGAGACATGTAGGGAGAAACCTGTCAAAGTGTTTTATGGTTATTCTGAATTCTTTCATCATCGATTTTCAGGCATCTTCCTCTACTATTTGCCTACTTCTGCAATCCCTTCCTGAAAGTTCTTCACCACACCAATCACAGAGCAGTTACATGAGTCTGAAGCAAGATAACATTAATGCACAGACTCCTTTAAGTCACCTAATGAAACAGAGAACTTCGTAATACCTCTGTATTAGTACCCCTAACACCAGGCTTTAGAACACTTCTGAAACAGGGGCTCAACTCCCTGTAAACTGTGCTGTAAAGACAAAAGATTTAAATTGTTCTTCAGAAGACTTATTCTTTTGTCTTTGTTTTTCATTTTCCCATCACAGTATATTCTGTGGATGTATCTTAACCTCTATTTGCCTGTCATCTCGTTTCCTTTTTCCACAAAGGCCTCTGCATCCAAAACCACACTTTCCATTACCTGCTTTCGTGTCCTTCATGCCCTGGAAGCCTCCTGCCTGCTGATCATACCAATGCCAGGGCCAGGTAGGAAAACAGCGCCTACCCTTCAGTGATATACAAGGAAAAACTCCCCTAAGTACACAATTAGCGCCTCGCTACTGCTTACACCCCAAGGCTGCATATTTGAGGGGGCACAAGGCGCGTTTCTTCGGTGCTGCACGACGCTGCCACCAGCCCTGAGGACGCTGGGCACCAAGGGGCGCAGGGCGGCAGTCGCCCGTCGGCCGCCGCCTTCCCCTG
>NW_010405308.1:0-1511 GCF_000710305.1 Buceros rhinoceros silvestris | reverse complement strand
TGTCTTTTGTATAGGCTCGATGCAGACAGGCGGGGAGATTGCACTGTCACAATATCGTAAAAAGTGGTACAAATGCAGTGTTCATGTTTTTACTGCTCACACTGTGACATTACCCATTGGAAACTCAAGTCACTTGTAACTTTGTAAAAGCGGCAGAAACAGGTAAAAACTGAGGCACAGGGCGAGGCAACAAGAGCAGGGCGAGGCGTAAAGAACGGGCTGAGACAGATAAGGAGAATAAGGGGCCCGAGCAGGCTGACGGTTCATCACCAGTCCCACTCCACTGCGCATGAGCGACCGACCCGAGGTCAGCTTTAAGTATACGCCTTTTTTAGAGGTCTCTTTATTTTTTTATTTTCATGCTAGAGCACTTCCAAGATATGATGGAATATCTGGTAAAGGCTGTGTTGGAGGAGAGACCAACAGGGAAGAGTAACCCGCTTTGGAAACGATCTTGCTTTATGAATGAAGTATGCAGCCTCCCAGTCCAGAGAGGATGCATTTTTTCAGAATCAACAGAGAAAAGTGAAAGGTCTGTGGCAGCCAAGCTCCCCCGACTCTCAGACAACAGTGAAACCCTGAAGAGCACAAAGCGACTTCCAGACTGCAGTGCCCTGCAGCCTCACCTGGACCATTCGCTGAGAGCAAGGACCGTGGCTTTGCCCACTGCTCTCCACTCACTGGCAGGTTGTACTCAAGGCTCCGTGTTTCAGTGCCTCCATGGAGCTGGTCAGAGGTGCTTCCTGAAGCCACCTGGGCACCTTTCCACAGCCCAGGCTGGTGCTTGCCTCTTTTTCTCTGCTCCCGCAGCTCCTGATGTCAAGAGCAAAGCAAAGAAGAGGAAGAAAAAGAGCTCAGGGAAGAAGTAGAAAGGAAGGAAACTGAGAGGAGTGTAGGAAGCAAAGGCCACCTGGGCACCTTTCCACAGCCCAGGCTGGTGCTTGCCTCTTTTCCTCTGCTCCCGCAGCTCCTGATGTCAAGAGCAAAGCGAAGAAGAGGAAGAAAAAGAGCTCAGGGAAGAGGTAGAAAGGAAGGAAACTGAGAAGAGTGTAGGAAGCAAAGGAAATGCGAAGAGAGTAAGGTGTGGGAAACCCATCATTATGAATAGTAGTGCAGTCCTGCTTATACAAGTATATGTTAATATAAATAACAACAGCAACAATAACGACAGTCCTGACTCCATTGTAGGAAATTGGATGCTATGCAGACAAATGGGTTCCTGTTATTCCACTCTTGCTTCAGACACTCTGCTAACGGGTATCTGAAACAGAGCAACAGGTGAAGAGAGTGTTTGCTTAGACCTGTGTTGTTTTGCACTGGAAATCTTTAAAACTATTCTACAATATCACTAATATTACTTAGCCTCACAATGGACTTTCTAAGTGAGAGCCCGTGCTATGAAAATCCTCATATTCATAGTTAATTTTTGCTATTTTTTCATATTCCAAGTAAAAAACATGAGATTTTTATGTGAAGAAAGAAATACTTCTAATAATAAAATTCTTTCATTT
>NW_010405307.1:49323-72419 GCF_000710305.1 Buceros rhinoceros silvestris | reverse complement strand
CTGGCTAGGCAATCTATGTTGGCCGTGGCTAGGCAACCAGATCGGAAGGGGAGATGAGCTTTGGTTAGGCCACCTTTTCTAGGCCCCTCTCCATGTGGAGCAAGCAGTGCTCTCCTTGAAAAAGGAGATTCAGGATGGTCATTCAGGATGCTGCCGAACGAGACTGTCATCTCCTGGGTCAGTCTCAAGTGACCAATGTCCTGAACCGCCTGCATGCAGGGTTGGGTCTGCAGCTTCCAGTGACATCTTTTCACCTGCTGTTTTGTCCCTTGCCTGTCGCTACAGGGCTTTGCAAACATGAGTGCACCCTTCAAGCCTGCACAGTGGATTTTTTAGGTGAGGCGCAGGGTGTGCGAAACTGGCTCCACCCTTTACACCTGAGGTTCGTCTGCCAGGGCCTAGCGAGCTTGGACGGTGACAGCGAAGTCCTCGGGTTGTAGGTTTGGTTAGAGTGTCCTTCTCTTAGATGATGGATGAGCCTTACAAGGCTAAATGAGCTCCATCTGCCTGGGTTTGGAGTCAGAGTTGTCCTTCTCCTAGGACGGCTGACCAAAGGCTAGTGAGCCCATCCTGCCCGTGGACACACTTTGTCTGACCCTTCAGCTGAGACCTGTCTGGCTTGGGAGACCCCACTGGAGGCACATGCCACCACCAGCACAGCTCTCAACCTCACAAGGGCACGCAAGCTCTTTCCCCACGACAAAGGGGTGCCTGTGAAAGAGACCCATAGTAATACTTATGCAATGTAAAGGTTATCCCTTCTATTTAACATCATGGAATTGAATTCTCTCTGGCTCAGTGGCCCATCTTTAACAAGAGGAGAGTGGTCTGTGTGGTCAGCATAATCTTTTACAGCCTATTGAAGTATCATCTTCAGTTACCTCTGTATGTTGCCCCTACGCTTTACTCAGAACAAGTACGTGTTCTGACGTGTACTTGCAGCATCTTACAGCAAGCCAACGTCAGAGCCTTGCTATGACGCTATAAAAACCATGGACAGTATTATGAAGGGGGTGGAGAACGAAGCTGTTAGTTTTTCAAACACCTGTTTAGGAACAGCTATCTTAAAGCATTAGTAGTTTACACCCTGTTTTGTTTGCAAGTGTGTAATTTGCAGTGATGAATCTCTTGATCGTTGGAATCCACTAGTCAAAGAAAATGGCACCTTAGCATCCTAGAGACCACTGCAATTTGATTAACCTGGAGGGATGAGTACCAGTCATCTCACTTGACATGGTACTTTTCTGGAAAAAAAAAGAACAACAAAAAAAAAAAGCTTAAAAAAAAGTTATTTTCAGTTGTACAAATTATTCAGCTTTCTACTAGGAATTAAATTGGAGGAGGAATAAGAAGATGTGAATTTTCCAGACAGCAGTTTTTTTATAATCACTATGTCTTGATAGATCACACACAGATGCTGTAATTACCTTGATGGTGGTATATTAATTTTCTAGCAAGATACTGACACCGGCAACATGGCATTATGATGTGTTTCTGTCTTGATCATAAATCCTTGGGCATATGTCTTTCTAGGATAACTCATACAACCACAGATTTTCCCTCCTTTCTATTGATTAGCAACTAGGGAAGGCTATGGTTGTGCAGATGAAAATGTTCTCATTAAGATTGCAGTTAAACAGAAAAGACTTGAAAAGCATTTTAAAACAATACTGAGAAGGGGAAGTTGAAGTATGAAGTATTTCAGTACCAAAAAAACAAAAATTCCCATTGCAGTAGTAAAGGTACTTAAAAGCTGCATAGAAAAAAATGTTTGGCTAAGTCGAAAACATTTCTGTAAAGAGCCGTGTACAGCATGGGGAAGGCAGTAGGTCGAACTCTCAGAAAGAACTCATCCTTTTCTCATCAACTGAGACAGTAATTTACTGGGGTTGGAGACTGAGGGGAATTCCTTTGATGAAGAACGCTTTTGCAGAGGAGAACATGACTTTTACCCAAACTGTTTACCACAGAGAGAAGTTCAAATATTAATCAAAATACGCTACAACACTGCTTTTCAGTAGTCCTTGCTGCTTTCATTCATAGATAAGGAAAATGAAGCAGACAGACCAGGGTTGCCTGACTTTAGCACATCAGAAAAGGCTGGAGAACCTCAGAAACAAGGCACATCAGTCTATGGTTCTACAAGATAATGCCCATATGTGCCCATATTCGTGTCAGCCAGTGCACAGTTCTTCATGAAGTTCACTGGAAGTCCACAAGAAAATATCTGTCCTCATTGCACTCTTTGCAGAGTTCTCTAAGTTCATATTGCTGCTGATGAGCCACCACTTATGAATTAGCATATTATATAAACTATGCTCAATTATAGGGGTATATTCCCACTCCTTAACCAGCACAATGAAAATAGAACGGGAAAAAAGGACTGCATGACTGGTTTATTTACGTAAAGAAATGTCATTAAAATTCTTCTGATTTTCCTGAAGGCAATTTTTTTTACATTCGTAGGAATACAGATCTGGCCTAATTTCCTAACTGCAAATTAATGAGGAGTGGAGATATTTAAATTACAGTCAGTGAACTCAGATATTTAGAAAAGGCAATATCTTTGGTGAAAGAGATGTGTGAGAACTGCAGTAAAGTTGAGAAAGAGAACTTTTTGCAGATCAGTTTTACACTATTTTTATATATATAGTGTTAAGAAACTTGGAGTTAAAAGGGGTACTGCAATAGAAACAAATGGATGTTTGTCAAAGCTGGGCAGAGTTGGGTTTTTCTTAAGAGTAAGAAGCTATTTTATTTTTTCTCAACTTTTGCCTTGATTTCTGTATGTGTGTTTCAGTGGAGGTTACATATCCACCCTCACCTGAACTGTCACAGACAGTCATATATTTTGCTTCTCCAGCAACGTACTGTATCTAATTACGGCAGAGCTACAGAGAGGGAGGTGAACTGGTTCCTGGAGGCAGTGTGTTGTTCCGGGTAGGAGGTGGTGGGCAGTCAAAGAGCCTGTGTAACAGGGGCAGACACAGCCACCTGTCTACAAGCAGCAATGTCTATGCTCTCGGTGCTCTGTAGGGAGGCACTATGGACAGGTGCTGCGCAAGCACACTCTGGTGTCTTCTGCTGCCTCTACGGTCTTTCCTTAGGACATATTCTCGAACCTACTGGAATCCCAGGCATTTTTTTCCAATTTCTAAAAATGGAAATTATTCAATTTTTTCTCTCTTCTTTATTGTTTTATTTGAAATATTTGGGGGAGGGGGGCAGGTTTGTTGAAATGCTGATAATTTAAAGTGTACAAATATTTGAAGTTAGAAAGCTGTTACTTTCCAAGAAAAATGCCATTTTTTAATGATTCAAATTTGAAATTTGATGAAGAAAGCTTAAACTCTTTACCAAAAAAAAAGAAAAAAAAAGAAAAATTAAATTGGCTGCAATATTTATTTTAAGTATCCCCTTTAGTTGCTAATTCTATTAATTTAATTTCTAAATCACACCTATTGTGTGATTATGTATGTTCCACTGTATATTTTGACTCAGAGTCAAAACATACAGTGTTTCAGAGCAGCACCTTTCCAACAGCCCATTTCACAGAGTTCAATGGTCTACCTTTAAATCTATTTTGCAAAATAATTACTAAATTCTTGGAAACAGAATTTAGAAAAACTAAATTCTTGCAAATGAATGAATGAGCAAGTGAAACTTGAGGAGTGGGTTGGAAAGGAGTTGGTGATGACAGAACAAGAAAGTCTTTTATTTTGTATATAAGAAATAAACTTAATTGAAATTTTTCAGACCTGTTTTCCTGCATTTCGCTTTGATTTCTCCACTGCACTTCTGTGTGCAGAAGTCTCTTCATGCTTGGAAAGCTCTGGAATAGGCCTAGAGGTTTCTTATTTTTGGACAAAAAGAATAAATAACCACTTTTCTGAATATCCAGTATGTCACCAACAAAAAACCCAAATATTAGGCTCTATAGGGAGATGTTGCATCCTCCCTGTATTTGTACGTACCTTACCTGGCAGTCTGGGGAGGAGCTTTCTCTGCTCCTACCTCTGTGTGACTAAGGGAAGGAACTACAGAACAAACTTGGGAACAAAAGCCATTTACCCCAGAGAGAATCTGCTTACGCTTGGGAAATCACCAAAATGAAACACCAGTTCAAGACAGTGCAGACCAACTACTTCCCTGAGAGCTGGAATCCAGGCCCTGGTTCAGGAGTTTCTGCCCAACAATCTCGTAGAAGGCTGACCCTGTTTCCTGCAGGACCCTGTGCTCTCAAGTGGTTCTTCAAACAGCCGCTTCCTGAAAACAGGGAGCGTGGTGGCTAAGCTGAATTAATTCAGCTGGAAACCTAAAACCCCTGAGGCTTAAATGAAGTGAGTCTCTGGCAAGGCACAAAAGGTCCTCCCACACAGACTTCCAGCCCATGTCTTCTAAGGATTTAACACAAGTCCTGCCTCAGACAGCAAAACCTCTGTGGACATTTAGTGGTCGCACACTTTGAATTCGCGATTTCTGACAAAGTTGCCATGAAGCATTGTGTTAGTTATAATCTCTGGGGCGATATTATGCTGCTTCAGTGCATGGGGATGAAGTAGATGTTCCCCTGAGGTCTAAATTTCTCTTACTCCCGTATATTGTTGTGATGTTTGTCTCTATACAGATTCTGTGCATCTACCCCCTAAAAAAGTGTAGTACAGCATCTAACAATTGGCAGGTGAGAAGGCACTTTTATTGAAAGTCTATAAGGAAGCAGGCAATGTATCTCAGTCTTTAGGAGTGAAATCTCACTAATTAACTATGGCATTTGCTGCTGATAATATGTGGCAGAAAGATTATGTATACACAGTAAGATCAGCAGAAAGATTGGCTGGCAATATGTCAAGCTGGTGTGTCACGCTTACCTTGTCCCCTATAAGAGAACGAATTTGGAAACTACTCCAGTAATAATAGTGTACAGTTACTGCATACTACAAATGCTAATGTAAGTTAAAAAATAATTGAATCAATTTAAGTTGTGTGATAGAGCTTGATGTCTTCGTCACTTTTAGTTGTGGAAACTTTTTTTCCTAAGACTAAATAGCATTGAGCAAGTAACACAGCAGGAAGAATAGGTAAGGGGATATTGCTGTAAAAATGCTCTGTCCTACTCATGAAGATTCACCATGAGGATCTTAAATTTTCACTACAGTGAGGTTGAACTATCAATCAAGCATACTTTTACAACTGAGATATGTTTAGATGTATTTCAGGAAAAAAATTCTTTCTCAAAACCCGTAAATAATTATTAAATGAAAACTGAATGCTGAGAAGTTCCCTAAGATTCTGGGCACGATCTGTTAGTTGTCTTTTAGATAACCTCAAAAGGGCAACAAAACATTAAGCACTGCTGTGCTCACAGTGCCCAGACATTGGGCATAGTTAAATGTATTTGTTAATTTAATTTTAAAAATAAACTTACTCATAAGCACGTTAGCTCTGATTCCCCAAAACATTCAAAGTCGTGTCTACATCCATATTCACCTGGGAGAGTTCCCTATATTTATTCTTAAGATCCACTCTTTCAGG
The DNA here is from genome assembly GCF_000710305.1 of Buceros rhinoceros silvestris. Classification (NCBI taxonomy): domain Eukaryota; kingdom Metazoa; phylum Chordata; class Aves; order Bucerotiformes; family Bucerotidae; genus Buceros; species Buceros rhinoceros. Next base: position 66,887 of record NW_010405307.1, on the reverse strand, counting down.
AAAACATATGCTTAGGTCCTGAAATTATCACCTAGAGATTTTTACCCCAGGGCTTTGTACAATAATTTTTGAGAAGCTATATAAATAAAATCCCATTAGCTGAAGGGATTTACCTAAATGTCTATAACAAATGTGGGAGCATCTTCCATGGTAAAAACAGAAGTGTTGCAGCCCAGCCCAGCCCAGCCCAGCCCAGCTCAGCCCAGCATAATCTTCTGTCCTACTCATCCCTTGCCCAGGCCACTCTCCCAGCAATTGCTGCTTCGTATTTAAAATGGAGGATTTAAAACCTTCAGGTTTATCTCTTGCCTTCTCCATAGGTGAGAATGACTATCCTGGCTGAAGAATAAAGAGAAGAAATATGCCCAGGTCCAGGGTGAACAGCCAGTCCCACCCATAGACCCACTAAAGTTTGGGCTGGTTAAGCTGATTTCTGCTGCTCCAGGATTCATAGGTCTGAGAATAGAACAGGGTGAATACGAAGGAGTCCCAGCTCCCCTCCCTGCCTGGTACATTTAGCTCCCCTGAGCTGGTGAAATTGCGTTAAAGAACAGTTTGTATTTGGCTGATGTACGGATGTGGTACAGGAGGGACAAGAAAATAAGGAAATCACTCACTTTTGTGGTAACAAGGATCTGGACACCAACAAATCAAATTCACTCTTTCATTTGCAAAGCCACCTATAAAACAACACACACACACACACACACACGCATGCGCATCTCTCTGTATACACAAACATTGCCCCATTGGGTGCATTTTGATCTGCATGCCTACGGTCTCAAACTTGAGATGAGTTCCAGTTCAAAGATAGACTGTAAAGACATCCATCCCATTCAGTTACAGTCACTTGCAATACGACAGTTTATTCTGGTGATAAGGCATTACTAGTTGTTTTTAAAAGGCAAAAAGTGACTTTCAAGTGTCCTGGGAAATAGCACTGTGTTGAACTACAAATAGTGGTAAGTGGAAACTGTAACGTCTCTAAAGGGTTCCAGAGGAATTGGGATGTTGGGAAGAAAGAATAAGCTTGGTCCTGCAAACTGCTTCATTGAGCAGTGAATCTGGGCCCGGTGCAATAAAAGCTACTCCAGAGAGCTATGAAGAATAAAACCTGTGGGGAGCATAGCCAGGAGACACATCTCCTCCTGTCCATGCAGGCAGCTACACACAGAGCTCAGAGGGCTCACTGTCCCCATTCTAAGTGAGGCACCTGAGCAAAGTGTGCTTGGCAAGCGCTGATCTAGAGTTTCATGAGGAAGACAATTGAAACTTCTACAAACCCATATAAACCTATGTTAGCTGTGGGCCTCAGTCTTCCAGCTTTTGTCTCATAACAGACCCTTTTCACCAAACTGCGGGCTGCAGAAAGTAGGGACAGTGCCTATCGGTGTGCTAACAGTGCCTAACTGGATGCTAACAGCTTCAGCACATGCATTGGAAAATACTCGTCTTAATTCAAACAACATAATTCCTCCCATGTAAAACTGGATGAATACTAAAACACACTTCAGAAAAGCTAAGAAACCGATGCTTTATTTTTAGAAATAAATCCTACTGTTTTTATAGGGATTTACCGTAAGAGGTCGACTTGTACTTAGTATTCATGGCTGTTGAGTCACCTAGTGAGGTAGAGTGTTAGGGCTTGGATGATTGATCTTCACCAGCAGCCAGTCTCCCCTTACCAGCTGAGAGATTGTCCCTGTATTTCACCAAAATTAGTTGCAGTTTATATCCTGCATTTACCTCATGTCCTTTAGTCAGCTCATTGTGAAACTGCACACAAGGAGGGTGAGGGAAGCAGCTGTGGTATCTGTGCTCTTCACTACAGACAACATATTTGCAAACAATTACTTTTCAGAATCTTTTCTGAGCTCATATCCTCTATGCCCATCAGAGATGGCAAATTAATTAATATAATAGGTAGTATAACATAATAAGAAACCAAGTACCTTCCAATCTAGAGGTCAGTTTTGGGGATTTTCTGTTCTTCCAAACAAAAAAGAGCAAAGCTTTAGAAGTTGTTTCTTTCTTTTTAAGAAGCTCTTCCCAAATAAGCTGCGTTTTCTTTTTACTTGTTTGAACTTCTAAGTGATGGAGAGGACAGATGTGCATCCTGGGACAGAAGATGCCACTCACCAAATTACCAAAGCATCACGAGAGCAAGCATTAGTCTATCTATCCAAAATTTAAGACTACCTTCTACAACTAGTTCTGAATTTCATAAACTCTTCCTGAAAATTTGTATTTTCCTACTACCCTTTCTTACTACCTTCTTTGCCATCTTACCACTTAGACTTTGCCAGGCTGGGAAAGAGAAGTGATACGGGGAAGGGAGGCTGTATGGGTACACAGAAGTATACAGGAAGTCATAGCTTCCCGTATCAGGCAGATCACAGATTGTATGTCTCATCACCTAAGTCTTACAGAGAAACCTATGTCAAGGCTGCCAGTTTGGAATTTGCCTGGAGAAGGGCATGTTAACACTTCATGAAGTAGAAAGTCCTGAACTATTTCAAGTTGCATTTCTCTACAGTTTAATATAATCAAGTCTTGAATGCCTTGATTTTGATTCCCTTGTATTCACAGAGCATTTCCGTCTTTGTAAGCAGAGATAAAAATTTCATCTCTGCCCACAAACTAAGTTGTTTCCAGGAAGCTTTACTATACACAGAGCTTAACTTCACTTGTCTGTTTATTTTAATCTGTCAATAGAAGACCCAGTTTCTATCTATCTTTTCTGATAACCAGCAAAAGTTTAAACTGCAAAAATATTTGGCTTTATCAGAAAATTTCCAGGAAATATTTTAAGAAGGATGAACACTGGTTTTTGTAGATAAAAATTTAGTCAGATATTCACCCAGCATAAATTGATGTACCTTCACTGACTTCAGACACACTAAATGAGATTGCTGAAGGAATGTGATCAGTTTGAATCCATATTTACTCTCATAGAAATTAGAAGAAACTCTCCTGAAATCTCTCAAGTTTCAACAACAACTAGAGTTATCAAGATTGGTCTTTAGAGTTTCATTTTCATTCCTGTGGCAGCTGATCTCTTTATTATCTGCTAGGAGCTTAGGTATAATACTGTTAACCTGAAGAAAGAGCAGAGTAGCGACCATCTCCCAAGGCAAACTGTGGCATAAAATAACAGGTCTGACATCTAGAAAATAAAGCTATGGAAATACTCTGATCAGCACTTTCCTGGGGTAGATGTCCAGTCTGTCTTTGGGTGAATGAACATCACAAATTGCCTTGTTACTGCAGCTCGGGCAGCTTCAGAAAACTTGGCTTGTGGTCGATTATTTGTAACCCTCACCACGCCCAGGATACATGCCTTGTTCAGCTGTCTACTTGCTGATTTTTTAATTATTATGTTTTGTTACATATGTTTCTATGTTATCTAATTAGAATCCCTACCACCCAAGAAAACTCATCCTGCAGTATCTTGTTTTCATTCTAACGGACAAAGCAACACGTAAATCTTTATGTATACATGCAAATTTTCTACAAACTCTCTCAGCATCCAAGCTATGACAGCTAGGACTGAAAATCACTCCAATACTCTAAGGCTTGGTCTTTGCATTAAAGTCCATATTAATTTCATCAGGGTTTCATGTTAGATCAGTCACAAGGTAAGTTGCAGATGCAGTTTATAAGACAGGCACAGTATGAATTTACCACTCTTGAACTTGTTTCTGCCTTTGGCAGATGGAGCTGAGGCTCTTTCTGACTTGGATGCTATTTCTCAGTTAGGTTGTTATCACATTTTCTTCTGATCTTTTTAATGACAACTCTATTATTTGTTTATCCAGAAGAATAGTTGCAGTAATCAGGGCAATGATCCCCTCTTTGCTAGAGAATAAAAATCACTAATTTTTTTTTCTTATTTTAGCTATTTTATTTCCTAGTTCCTCTTTAGTAGGATTGTTGAGAAAATGTGGGATTTACTAATTGAAAAAAATACCAACAAAACTTCGAAGAAGAAAACAAGGTGTACAATTCCGTGGGTGCTGGGTGGGCTTTTAATGAAAGATCTTCTTTCATCTATGTATAATACCAGTAGGAGAGAGCCGAGTATATAGGTCCTTTTCTCCCTAAGCCCTGCCTGCAGAGAAAGAATTCGAATTACAAAAAACTGAGGAGGTGTGATTTCATTTCCTTTTCACATCTGAAGAACAATGTGGGGTCAAGTCTTTATTTTATTTGCTCAGTGAGTGATCTAGAAAATGCACTTTCTGAATGAAAACATGGACACTTCAGAAAAACAGAGATCCGTACAGACTGAGTTATTTCTATTTTCAAAATGAATCTCTAGTCAGTATTTTCCTCCTCCTTGGATAAAATTGGCTAAGAGATGCCAAAGTTTGGAAACTCAAGAATCCATTAGGCATTTATTAGGTGTTTGCTTTACTATATATTCTGCAGGCTAAGGAAGATATCTGCATTATTTCCTATAAATATGCAGACTTCAGACTGTCTTGTTATTATCCTACCTGAATGTACAGAGCTAAATCAGAGCAAGCTGTTAGCGTAAAAACAACAGGAAACAAAACCGCTGCAAACACCAGGTCCTTCAAAGAAGAAAGGTGAGGTGTTATTTATCTTCAAGTGGCACTGGAGAACAGTGGGGACCAGAAGAAGAATAACCTGCATTCAAACAAGCTCAAGGCCTGCAGCACCATCATCCCTGAATTTAGGATCAAAACCTCTTTTAAAACCTTACAGATGCTGAGGTAAGCAGAAGAGAGAGTGAGTGAGTTTTAAGTATGCTGACAGATGCTGGGAGCAAGTGAAAGGCTGCAGCAGTTTGCAGTCAGATTCATGAAGGCAAGGAAGCAAGTAATTGGATGGACAAGACTTAGAGAAACTGGCCAGGAAAGATTGGGATGTAGGCTATTTGAATCCTTTGCCCACTGCTGTTTTAATCCTTTTGCTTTATGCACTGCAGACCATTTTTACTTTACAGAAACTGGTTTTGAGACTCTGAAATCAAATGCTATTTGGTTTATTGAATTTATCTCTCATTGCCACATGTTCTTGTTGTATTACAGTGCTAGAAGGAGAGGTAGGAAACAGAGCTGGTTGCACACAGCTCCTCTCCTGCGTTGATCAGGCAGTGTCACCTGCATCAAGGATACTGAAGTTGTACCTTTCACTTACTGCATGCTCTTGAGACAAACAAAAGATGTAAAGCACCCACTTAACTGCAATTGTGACACTTCCCCATGCGATCTTTCAGAGGAGTGCCTGATTTCCAGTCCCGGATTTTCTCAGGTAGCAATGCCCTCCTCCAGCCACAATTATGGATATTTAGCAGTTCAGCTGACCTTTGATGAAAGAAAATGCTACAGTTCAATGCCTGGAAAAGCCCAGGTGAACCTGGGTTCCTAAAGGGTGCTTTTTAAATTTGTCAATGTGTTGGTAGTAATGTATTATTACCATACATAGGTTCAGTCCTTTCACATCAAAGGTAAAGCCTCAGTGTCATTAATGGGACTGTTCAAATCAATTTTGAACCCCTTGAGGGCCTTTAATTGTTAAATGCTGCTTCTGTTTCTTAATCTTTCACTTGCAAGCCAAAAAGCTGTGTTACCTGTATCCAAAATCAGAAAAACTGAACTAGTCCATAAATTCCACTTAGTTCTATAACAACACAGTGCATATATGCAATGCTACTTTCATCTAGGAAAACGTACAGAAGAACACTCCACATGCCACTTCTTTAACTGTTTATACATAAGGTCCTCTGGAGGAATTTGATATATTTGTTTCACTTAATACGGTTATGATTCAATTTCTCACATTCTGAACAGCAGGGACCGATCTATAGTTCTTCCCTTTATTTCGTTACTGGCTGATAATTTTATTGTATTTCGTTTTGAGATTCATCTCATGAACACAGTATGTGTTTTGCATTCAGCTAGATCTTTCTTATTTTTAGATCTTGCCTGATTCACAGTAAGCTTTTAAAAAAATCCACCCAGCCACCCAGTACCTTTTGTTCTTGGAACCATTTAAAATCAATTTGTGATCCTCTCCACTCAGTCTTTTTCTTAAAACTGATAACATTTTCTGCATGAAAAGTTGCTGACTGAGAACAATAATATATGCTGAAACCACATATGCATTTTTCTTTTTAATTGGTTTTGTTATACCTGTACGTTTTCTTATCACCTCTTTGAAAATGGGATTCTATCATAAAAAGCTCAGTGCAAAAAGAACAAATAAAGGGCCCACTCATTCCCTCTGTGACTACACATACTGGAATAGAGATCTCAGCTTGGTAGGTGGAAAAGCTTTTAATTTTCCCTTTCTCAGAGTAAAGTATGTCTTGGCTTTTGCTAAGGTTCTGGGAGGAACAGGTTGAGAACTGTTTTCTTCTTGTGAGCTATACCTTCTCAAGGAAGACACTCCATCTTCCAACTCATGAAAATTTCTCCTTCTTGTCTACAGCAAAGCACTCAAAAAGACAGGACTGGCGAGCATCCTTGGTAATTCCTAGATGGAAATATATATATATATAGCAACTGTGGAAATTTTAATGTTTTTATAAGATTCTTGTTGCTGCAGTATCAGGGTACCTTTTAGAGTTTCCTATCAGGTGTCAAGGGAGTTTTGAATGATAGAAAACCTTCAGTGAAAGAAAGCTCTAGGACAGATTTGTGTTATTGGACTTTTATACATTAATTGTACTTTATTTGACTTCTTACAGTTAGTGCAAGACATCACTCAGTGGAAAGAAATTAAAACTAAAGACCATGGTAAGGGGGAAAATATTAGAAATGCATTAGTAAAGATGGTAACTGACAGAAAGGAAGTTCTGGGGTGGAAGAGTCAGGAGGTCTCAGGTCCTCAGTGCAATTTCCTAGTGAAGGAGCTCTGTCCAAAGCTCCTCTGGAGTCCCTGTGACACGAAGGTACTATGATTTGTTTCTTTACAAGCACCATCAGTGTGCTTTGCTAGACACGCCGTTTTGGGAGGGGAACCTGTCTTTTCATGAGAACATGAGCAGTGAAGAGAAGGGATGGTGCATTTTCCGAGAATAACCAGAGGAAAATCCTGATCAGATGCAGCTTCAGTAAAATGTAGACAACATCCAGCATTTTGGAGCAGACTTCTTATTTAATTTGGTCTTTTGCTCCATTTCCTTTACCTTAAAAAGAAACAATGTTTAGCTTTGGAGGGGGTTGTTTGTTTGTTTGTTTTTTGGCAACAAATAATTATCAGTGTTTTGCATCAATCTCTAATCTGGATTAGGCCTTTGAGGGATTGTTACAGTATAAACGTTAGACAAAAATTCTACAGAAATCATATCTCCCTCAAATACTATTTAAGATATAATAATACAATATATTCAGATGGACTATCATATCTCTGGGGGTTTTTATTGCTTCTAGCTTTGATCGATATTTCCCATTGATACAAAAGGTACAAAGTCTACATATCTGAAATGTGGCCTGGACATGTGAATTCTGACCATGAACTGCCAACGTCAACTTTTAAGAAGAATTTTAGCCTAGCCTTCATTGCTTCTTCAAGTATATTGTCCTAGGCCGTAATTACAGTCTTTTTTACAAGACCTATTTTATGGTACTATTTTTATATAATGTATATTTTTATCTTGACTTCGAAAGATCAAATCCTGTTTGTCATGTAAATTCTGCCTTGTGAATGCTTCAGTGACTTAAAGGAATATTGCAACTCCCAAGAAACTGAAGCAGCAGTATCTTTTCTGTGATTGCCACGTATACACAGATTTCTTCCAAATCCTTCTGACTGAAGAAAGATGGTGGGGGGAGGGGGAGAACATGTCATGACAAATGAAACAAATGATTGCATTTGCAAATGAAACAAATAGGTTCTATTTGGTTCTATTTGGAAGAAAAAAGAAAATATGAAGAGATTTGAATTTGTGATATACAGGCTGAATGCTCAGTTCAGGTGCAGAATTTAACTGAGGTCCTTCTCCCTTTTCTTGCTCTGCTCGGTCTTCCACTCGGGTATACTCGAACACAAGTAGTTTGCCCACGGGATCCTGTGGTGAATCACTGGTACAGGTCTCCCTGCCCCGGATCTGTTTGGCTTTCAGGCATGTTGCTTCTGTCCCGTTGGGATCACCCGGCTCTGTGAGCAGCAATTGATTAAAAAAAAAAAAAAAAAGTAGTATTTAAAACAGTTGCTAAAGAAATCACACAAACTGAATGACCAAAATCATGCTACAGAGAAACTGTTTGACAGATGAGTTCTCATCAGTTATGCTAGTTTTCACCAACAGCAAATTCAAGGAAGTGTATTTGTTTTATACGGGTACAGATGCTGGGTATAATAGATCTTGTGCACATGTTCCAGTAACACAATCTGTTTTCCTTCTACTCTATGTAGAGTATTTGTTTGGAATGAAAAGATGTTACAATTGTAGTAGCCCTGGTCTTCGTAAGTTCAGCAGCTGTTTTGAGATGTACATGCCGCTTATTTTTGAACATGCAAAACAGCTGGGAGGAGAGCAGAAGCAAATGCAGAATTCAAATTGGTTACCACAGTACGTTATAAACAATATGTAAGACAATGGTATGTAAATGTACCATGGCATCACGTAGTTATAATACATTGTAACAAAACCTTTTTTTTTTTTTTTTTTTTTTTTTTTTTTTTTTTTTTTTTTTTTTTTTTTTTTTGATTACAGACCATTGAAAATGAGTCTCCAAAGCTAGGCAGAATTTTAGACAAAGCTAAATAGTGTTTTAAAGTTTCATAGAAGGGGCAAACGCATTCTCGCTTATTTCCTATTCTGAAGTCAAACTTAAGGCAAGCAGAAGACATTAGAGGAAAAAACTCTTCCACTTGTGAATAAAGCAGCAAGTCTGGACAAAAATCACGTTATTTCCTCTGCATTGCCGGGATTTAGGATTTGTCTCTGAGGTTTAGGAAGACTGCCCAGTTCCACAAGTAAAATACTATCTGTCACACAAGCCTGAAGAATTCTTTTTATGTTTCAGGCCGATGGTAGTGTCCTTGTAATGTTCATCCAGCTGCAACTGTGCTGCTGAAAGTGATCTGCTGAAGTGATAAAAACTTCCAAGATATCAGCAATTTGGCTATTACATTTAAATGGTGTAGGCTGAGCTATGCACATGTCCCAACTTCTATGGCCAAGTATCTCAGAAAGATATGCTGCATAAAAGAAGCTTTCTCTGATATTGTCTACGTAAAGTAAAAAATTTGAAAAACACTGTAATAAAATTTGAAAGATACACAAGTACGCATGAATGAAAGTACAATAGTTTTTACCTTGTCAAATATGACTCCACAAGCATATGCTTCTTATTCCATACAAGCCTGTGATTTCTCTTCCAGTTTAAGAAAAGCAATTTAAAATAGGAGTGATACTACCTGGACAGCTGAGTACATCTGTGAATTCACTGTCTGAGTTCCTATTCATGGTATTTTTCGTTGCAAAACAGTCACAGTGGATTAGGTTTTGCAGAAGATGAAATCCACATGTTGGTAAATTAGGCTGTTACATTTCCTACATCTTCAGAGTTAATTAGTGGTTAAATCGTATAGCAGAATTAAAACTAGTATCGAAGTTGACAAACTGATTCTTCAGCTACTATGAATCAGTAAATTTGAAACGTAAGCTGTGTTTTATATGGTCTGTGGGAACAGGCATTGTGCTGAGACCTTTCATTAGTATCACTCAATAACTAATTTTTATGGCTAACCATCCATTTTTCTTTAATTTTTCTTTTTTTTTTTTTTTTTTTTTTTTTTTTTTTTTTTTTTTTTTTTTTTTTTAAGGTAGGACATGAAAACTTGTGATCACTGAAACAGAAAAACCTGTCTGCATATGAAAGAGAGGAGTTCTTTCCAGCAACGGATTTAGGTATGGCCTTAAATGAAGCAGTCAGATCACTCCTCTACCACACTTGATCCTGGACAGAACTGAAAGAACATTTAAGTATGCAGACATGATACTGTAGATTTTTAAAAGATTAATTTCTTTCTGTGGTCCATTTTATCTTTGCCAATTGTAAGCTGTTTCAGACTGGAGTTGTCTGTCCTCAGCTCCTGAGGCACACCGGCTGCATGCTGCAGTGCAGCATTGACCTCTGTGTTCTGGATGACTCCAACAGAATCATTTGAGTCATTTGACATTAAAATAATGTTCAGTGACTCTGTCATTTTCAAGCAATTTCCTGAATAATTTCAAATCTATTAATCTACAGGAAACTGCTGCTTAACAAAGGTTGGATTCAGGAGCACCAGCTAATTATTAACTGTCCTTATTATCTGAAATGAAACCTGCTACGACACAGACTCATTTTCAATAGCAGATAGTGAGGAAGATGGAAGCAATACACATAACTGACATCCTTGCCTGAAAAATTGAAGTGAACTTATATTTTCCTTGTAGTCTGATTTTTATGTGGAAAAAGAAAGTTAAGCTAAATATATAATGCTACTGCACCAGAATTAGGAGACTTTACTCCAAAAACTCATGGAAAAATGGAGGGTAATACAAGCCAAATTGTAGCCCAAGCTGGTACAAAACAGAAAAAGAAATATATATCTGAGTTTAAATAGGAATTTCTTCTTTACACTTACAGCTTGACTTGTTAATTGATCCTGTTGATTACAGTCACAAAAAGCAAAAGGAATATTTTCTTTCTTCGGTAGGCTTCTTCACTGAAATGAAAACAGAAGAGCTAACTAAGCTATAATAAGCACAGCCTAGACCTTGTGACTGCTTCTTTCAAAGCTATCCCAGTTTTTGGTTTCTTGATTTTACTTATTGGTATTATTAAATAACAAAAAAAAAAAAAAAAAAAAAGAAAAACAATGTAAAAAAAAAAAAAAAAAAAAAAAAAAAAAAAATTTTTTTTTTTTATTGGTATTATAAAAAAAAAAAAAAAAAAAAAAAAAAAAAAAGAGAGACAATGTATAGCTTGACACTTTTAGCTCCCTTAAAAATTACACCCAGTGCATTTTGAGTTTACTTATTATATTTCAGAGAGCTAACAATTCCAGCTGTGATGTATGTACCTGGTTACTTTTTCATGGCATCTTGAAGTATATGCACTAAAAGATGTCTGTGCCAATCTACTTTAAGCTTGGTGAAAAGATCATTGCTTCATCTAAGTGACTGGCTGTTTGTCGTGAGCCAGTAAGAACGGGATCATCAAAGAATTTATTTTCAGCAGCCAGAACAAGGAATGGTGCTGGTGGATTGAAAGATATGACATATTGTTGTACCTTGATGAATATTGAAGATTGTCTCTTCACGAAAAATTACAGACCACAAATGTTCCCATGTCAAAAAATAAATAAGCCCAAGGGGAAAATGGAAAGGGAACCATGAGACAAAAAAATTGAACTGTTGAAAAGTAGTAAGTGAAATGTGGTGATTATTGTAGACATTATATTGTTGTCAATTAAATTAGCAAGTAGCTCTGGAAATGGTACTGGGTGAAGAGGTAATGGAAAATTGTTTGATTTGCAACTAACTTGCTTACAGCAAATTAGATACAGTGACTTGAGTTTTCAATTCAAAGGTGGTTTCTCAAACCCTGAACTCTTAGACAAATATCTAAAATAACTTGGATCATTCTCTTCTTACAAGCAATATCGCTGGAAAGCAGAGAAAAAACAGCTTTCATTGAATTTCTCCAAGAATTTTTCTGCAGAAACAGGAAACAAAACTCTCTCCTTTGAAATAGGCAGGCTCCGAATGTTCCTCTTGTAGCTATTCCCAGCACTCACAGAGGAATTCATAGAAAGGCATCAGGCTTCTGGTGAGGGGACTAGCTTTAGCATTTGGTGTGGGGAAAGATAAAACAATAGAGTAGGACAACTTAAGGACCTTAAGAAAGTCCAGTCTTAGATCCCCAAATCAATGAACACAAGCCTGGGACCATATAACAAAAATGTGACCCTGAATAAGGACATGGCAAATTACCTTGTGGTCTTCAAGTCATCTCCTTCTTTACATTCTGTGCGTGCTGGGTGCAGTTTGGTTTCTAGCAGGAGCTAGAAATCGTGTTTGCAGTTTCCATTTGACCCTCTATAAAAAATCTGGATGTTCTTCAGTATATGTCATTAATGTGAGGTCTGCAAGAAGCAGGACAATGTGCGAGAGAAACAGAAAAGCTATTAAAACATAACTTCAACTCCTCATCTTTATTCAGAGTTGAGTCAATCTAAATGAAGGTTTGATTTTATGCCATGACTTCAAACAAGATAGTCCTTTTAGGGATATTTTTAATCCAGTGACAACACGACAGATATGAAGGTCCATTTGTTTAGTTCTTTATTCAAAACTAATTGACACAATTAGTCTAAAATCTAAATACATGAATCCATACATGTGTCGTGTGTGCGTATGTAAATTGTTTTTTCCAGTAATATAAGTTAAACTGGTATATAATTTAATACAGGAAAACCTTACATTGTAGTTTAAAATAGTGTTGAACAGCAGAATTTCTGTTGTTTGTCTTGCATAGAATAGGAAATGAAAGCAGTGGTAATATCCATGAGTCAAAGCGGTGGAAGCAGGTTTCAAACTGGAGCATCTGTATATGCTCACTAAAAATATGGTTCTAATAATTGCAAGATCATTCTGTCCAGTACTTATTACAGTGAAGATGTACTGATAACAGTACAATTTTAGAGAACTCGGACATTTTAATCCATTTTTGTTGTCTCTTTAGATGGTGGCTATACTTCAGAAGAATTGTGCTGCTGGAAAATGAGTGGACAATGCAGAATGCCTTTTCCACGAGCCACTTCACAGCAGGGTTTTCTAATTCTTACTGTAGCTAAAAAAAAAAGGATTGTGCAGCCATGATTCGGACAGGGAACCTGAAATGCTTTCCTATAGCTTGAACAAGAGTAATTAAGTCAGGTGATGCAGAGATCTACATTCCATTCTTCTCATCTTTGAGGATTCCACCTACTATTTAAAAATGTAGGTCTTAATGACATTTTACTGAAAATTGGAGATGGAGAAAAGCAGAAGAGTTTGGGTAGAATACAAACCCGTTTAAGCTGTGAATTCTCACAGTTTTTCCTAAGTTAGTTTCTGTTCCTTATTTCTTGTGGAAATATCAAATTCTAGGAGACCTTTCACTACTCAGAAAACAGGTTACTGTAGAATAAAGATCTCTTAGGCTTACCTTAGCAATCGGTTTGGCACAGCAAAAGCAGGTCAGTTATAATTTATATCTACCATATGAAGAGTTTGAGAAGGGATGTTCTTTCATAGAAGACTTTGCCATATCCCTTTGACCAAACATTCATGGTGCACAAGATGCAAGGACTTTTGTGTTTCCATTAGGGATGGGGATGGAGATGGAATAAATCTTCCCAATGTGGTTTCTCTTTGGTGAGTAAATGGTGTGAATCATCATATGTAGATTTTAGGATAGGAATTTCGTTTGTGTGTACCATAGCTGGTCTTTGAACTAAACTAATGCCCAGCAAGACAGGATGGCTGGAGGAGTTGCCTCAGAATTGAGCTACTGCTCCTAAGCAAAATGTTAACAGATCCCGCTAGTGAGCACTGCTCCTGTGATGGGAAAAAGGGGTAGGCTCAGTATTGGATTTAATCACATGGCAGCACGACTATTCTACTTTTTATTTAATTTTTATAATCATGTTTTCTGCATCTTATTTCGCTACCTTTTTTTTTGGTTACCACTTGTTTTTATTTTTGTAGAAAACAAGGAAGTATAGCTTATAGCATACCCTATCTTAAAATGACCCCAAACCTTGCAAGAATTAGGTGCAGAGGTCACTATCTTGCTGACTAGTTTATTATTTTATCTGTGTCGTCTGTGATTGAGGAGTGTCTTTAATCTATATAAGTCTGAACAGCACTTAGTATGCTGACTGTCAGCACCTAGCAGAAGAGTCCTGTAAAATTTAAAGCCTAACAATATATCATTCTGTAGCGGACAGCAATGTGGTGATCATCTGTAAGAAAAATGTAGGAAATTTTACTAGATACAATGAATATCTACGCTTATGTCCTGATTTTCTGTACAAACAAAAAAAGTGGTAGTAATCACGTTTGCATTGGAAAGGCTGATAAAGGACGTGGTCTTCTTTCATTGTTTAATGTTATGGAATGAAAAACATGCAATTACTTCTGTCAAGTGAAAAGTCCTACTTATGAACGTGGCATTCTTCACAAAAGGCCAAGATGCTTGTGAGCTCGAGATTCTTATGTTGTTCTAAGAGTGGGGATTCCTTGGGCTGGCATGACTAGTGGCTGAAGAAGGGAGTCCTGTGAAGATAAGACAGCCCCGTTTTGGCTAAGTGAAGCAAGCAAGCAAATGCTGAAGAACACAGTGTCTGAGTGAAGACCTTTGCCTAATTAACTGCAAAATTAATATTAAAATTCATACCCCTCCATACGCTAATGAGCAAAAAGCAGGACATGCTAAACATGTATGACTATTTTACTCAGCTCTCCACCCAAATCATGCTAAACATCACCTACGAGGCAGAGACAAACAGAGACAGGGTACAAAAAACCAGGAGGGGTAATATCTGCCTGGGGGGAAAAGCCTGAAGACTTTGCAGGGAAGGTCGATGGGCTGTAATTCTCTTCCTGCACCCAAGACAGGGACACCTGCTTGGTAAGAATTGCAGCTTCACCATACAGTGAAAATACCCGGGATGGTTTTATTTCTGCTAGCATTGCTATTCTGTAGTAGTTATTAGTGCTATTGCTCTGAGTGCATTTATAAACAGCAACTCTGAATTTATTGCATTGCTGCTTTAATACATCCTTTATTATTTTTATTGACTTTGCAAAATTATTTCAACGAAAGTCCTTTTGGGCTCTGGCAGGCAAACACCAAACTCTTAAACTCTCTTTTGCTTTTGGAGGAGTGTTTCAGTTAAAGTCCTTCGGGCCCTGGCAGGCAAAAATTAAACTCCTACTTTTTACGTGACATGGGAGAATAGTGGTTGCTCTTCAGGAATAAGCTGTCAGAACATTGCCCTTTGTGCTACATGGAATGATTGAATGAAAATTACTTTCTATCACTGAATTCATAAGAATTAATGCTAACCATATAAATTTCTTAGAAGAATATTAACATATTAATAAATGGCAAGAAAGCATATACCTTAACATATGATCCAATCCAATCCCAACTGAAAGGATTAGAAAAACTCCTGCTTACTTAAAAAGGATTCAGTCAAGCCATTAGGGAGACAAGCCTTTGAAGTTCAACTGGTTTGTTATTAGAATGAAGTTTTAAAACCATTCCTAAATTTAAAAAAAAAAATTAGAAAAAGCAATATTAAATAAACAGCAGAAAACCTGCGGCAAAGACTGGTAATCTGAGTGCAGTTTTTTTAAATCAAATTTTACTGCAGCAGATAACACAATTGATGATGCACAGCTCATGGTATAATTGTCTCAAATTACTGATATGATTGAAACAGACCTATATTCTTCTGCTGCTTGTCTGTCCAAACTCTGTTTCTAAAATACTATGCAATTCTAACATAACACAGGACAGACTACTTTCCTTTTGCCAGCCAGGCTATAAGAACTCTAGAGCTCCTGAAACAGAGCAGTTTATCTATCCAGCCACTTAAGATGGCATATAATATATACCATTAAGGGAAGACAAGCTGCCTCCACTGCTTGGTGGTTCTTCTGGTCTGGATTGCATGAATACTTTTCAGAGAAGGAATTTTTTTTTAATATATTTCCTGACTGAAATCAGTCATCAGCTTAAAACAATACCAGAAACTTGCTTTAAAGTGTCAAGAACATTCATGTCAGGATCTCTTCAAACATTTGTCAAAATACAGTGTTTCTTTATTTTACCAAATTGCAGATCTACAAGGTTATTACCCACTAGCAACTAGATCATGAAAAACAGGTGTTTGTATGAAAACTGATTGCAAAAGCAGTGGTGAAATCACTTAAATTATTAAATATAATAATAAAAATAGTGACGTATACAATAAAAAGCCAGTCCCTAAAGTGGGGTGTAAATAGAAGCACCATCAACTATAAAAATATTAATTGATTAAACTTTTTGTGACAGTGGGAGGCTTTCAGCCACATGTAATAGCATTTGCCTAAAACCTAAAAGTTTGCAGTTACACTTCCTCATTTTGGAAGGAGTGTGGGAGAGGAAAACTGCATCACAAAGAGAGGAAAAATATTCAATTGCCCTAGATTTATACAGAACTAAATTTTTCAAAATGCAGAAACTTTAGCTCTTGTTGACAGTCAAAATAGGAACTTGTCTAATAGTACTGCTTTGTAGGAACTCCAAGTATGTTTAGTGTGCAATTAAATAAATTGGATAAGCAATTCTGTTAAAGTCCTGTAGTAAGTTTTTATATATTGAGCACTTGGTTCAATACTTAATAATTAATGATTCAAATCTAGTTGATGCCAGTACAAAGTTTCAGCAGAAATGTTGTGAATACATTTGGATATTGCCATTTGCGTAGTAATTTTGTCCTCCTTTTGCCAAATCTCTTTTGTGTGCTCAGCACTGTAAACTGATTATTCCCCAAATCAAGATAATTGACCAATTAGCCGAAAGTAAAGGTAAATTAGACGTTGCAAGTATTGCATAATTAGATTTATTGTCAGTTAATCAACTGCTGCAGATACAGCACATCCACAAAGGAATATCAGGAAGCAGAATAACAAAAAAACCCCTATCTCAAAGTATACATTATTAAACATTATTCTGCTAAAAAGGATTGCTTTCATTCCTTTTGATTGCTATCAACATTGTTATATTGTTAACAATAACTATAACAGTATATAAGTTAAAAAATTATTGTCTTTTTTTAAACACGTAGTATAGGTTGTCCTGCTGAGTGGCAGACCTTTACTGCGGAAAACTTCAGATGCAGTACCAGTATTCTATTGACACTACTAGATTTATCTAGTAGTTGACAGTCATTGCAAAGGTCAAAGAGGGAAATAAGAATTGACAACAGGAATTTCAAGATATATCGAAGTAGCTTTGGCAGGCTGTAGTAAATAAACATTGAAAATCATGAATGCTTACTCAAAACTTATAAAAAATGTTTGAGCTGATAATTTCTTCCTTTCATCCATTTCCCTTCTTCACCCTCATTCCTCACAGCTTTTAGGAACAAATCCATCAAATACGCTGTTTCTCTCCCTACTTCTTTAAAACATTGAATGCTTACTATATCTAGATCTTGGATGCCATCTTGGGTGGGATCCCAAAGATTGAGATCTTGGCATCATTTGAGATGCCCTGGTTGTGGATTGATCCAATTTGAGTTGGATCATCAGTGGCAAGTAGAAGCTACGCAAGTCAACTCACAGTGCCTAAAATGGCACCAGATCCCTTCTTTAGGCAACAGTCACGTCACTTCAGCCATTTAAGAACATGGGTTGGGATACAGTTTGAGGTTAAGGTGGGACTAAAATTTGGCATCTGGAGGCGAGTCAAGGTGAGTGCCAGATGCCCTGCTCCCTTTCCAGGCAGGAGGCTTGGCTTGGCTGCCAAAATGCGAGCTCCTTGTGCTGTGACAGGCAC
>NW_010405307.1:34142-49205 GCF_000710305.1 Buceros rhinoceros silvestris | reverse complement strand
AACCAACAGGTATGTATCTCCCTAGTTCCTGCAGCATTTATTTGGCAGTCCTGTGTGGCTATATAGGATGCCACAGGGCATTTCAAATGGTACTAAGCAGATACATACTTTGGCAGCTGAGGTGAGCTCCAGCTGCTTTTGGCATATAAACGCGGTCAGATAAATTAGTTGTTCTGAACCGAATCTCAGTGTTAGGGCCTGTAACAAATAATCACATTCCTCCTAAAGTCATCAGGGAAAACCAGGCCTTTACAGAGAAGGGATAGTGACAAAAAATTCACTTCAAAGCATCAGACTTACTTCCCACTTTGAGGAAGACCCTGTTCTGAGGCAGCCTGCAGCCTCTGCACTGGAGCTAACAGCCCACATGAGTGTCTCAGGTGACACTAGGGCACGTGGCTCTAGACACCTCTGCATGGGCAGCTGAGTCATGGAGTACTCCACAGCTGACAGTGAGCAGGCAGCAGGAGACACGCACATTAAAAGTGTCTGAGTTTGGGGGAAGGTCCAAAGCTGGTGGGGATCTATAGGAAGCAGGTTCAGGTCTGACAGACAAGGTGCTTCCCCAGCTGATCAGTGATCTTAGCTCTGAATGGCAGAAAGGAAGGGTGTGTTCAAGGAAAAATTTTGATCTTTTGCGTCCTCTTCTGTGAGGCTGCTGTGAGCTGTTGTCTAGTCAGCAACGTTCAGCCTGTCAGGGCTTTGGGAAGACATTTAATTCATTCTACATTTTGGACTGCAGAGTGGTTACAATGCCAGCTTAGGTTGTAATGACAAGTTATAATGCTGATTTAGGAGGTCAACGTTATCTATGCATTTCCACAGATATTCAGTGTCTGGCCAATTTTATAAAGATACTTAGTGGTCTAAGGGGTGTCAGTGGATTTTCTTTAATTTTAGTCCCACAAAACCACTTTAAACTTCCACCTGTATGCCATTCAAGATGAAGTCTTCGCTGACTCCGTTTTTTACTGGTAAGAGGGCATAACTATACTTTTTTCATTTCAGGGTGGGTTTTTTTTGTGTATAGCTACATTACGGATTGTGAAGTTAGCCATAATGTATGTTTTATAATTATCATTGTTACTGACTGAATGCAAATTCATTTCCTTTAGAAACTCAGATTATCAGAGTACCCTTCCAATCTTCGTATGGTTCAAACAGAAAAAACAATTTAAAAAAAAGTCAGGAAAGAAACTAACATTCAGATATTCTGATAATATTACACTGCAGCAAAGCTGGTTCTTGCTCATTTTAGCGGCATCCACCAGTTCAAGACGTAATGACAGTTTCCTGGTCATTTCAGAAATTCTCATTTACTGTCACGCGGATACTTTAACACATACTGTACGATTGTATAAATTACTATGTTTGCACAGCTATGTCTCACACCTATATTCTGTTAATGTAAAGCACTGGAACTAGGTATGTTGTGTGAGTCAGAAGTAAATTCTGAAGGTAACGTTATTTCAGTGTAAAGGCCCCTTTCCCCAAAGGCAAACTCCTGCCTATATTTAGTATCATCTGGAGATATCTGCAAATGTCACATACAGAGCTTCTGTTTTCACTTGACCACTCCAAGCTGCATACAAGGTAAATATTTAGCTAAACGCTTTTCTGCTTTTATGAATCCAAACCATTTCCTACCCAAAGCCCACCTTGCAGGCTCTGCAAATATCTCCCTGTCTGGCTGTGCAAAGAGCTTTACCTGACAGCAGTTTAATAACTTTTTACTCACCTCTTTCAAAACATAAAGGTCATTAGTGTGCTCTTTCTTCTTTTCCTTCCTGAGACAAAAATTATTCTGAGGACAAATTAAAAAAACCCCAAGAGAGTAACAGGGTTCTAATATTTAGCTAAGGCTGTTAAACTCTTTTTGTCCTACCTATCCCTGAATTTTAGCTAAAGACCAGATTGTGCCCAGCAGCTGGGGAACTCTGTTGTCTCTGCTCTAAACACTGTCTCTGAACTCTGCTGTAAAACCAAAAGGAGTTCTAGGACCACAGGAAAATTCAATCCAGAAGAGATCCAATATCCTGCTCAGATTAGGTTCAGCCCTAAGGTTGCTCAGGGCCTTATCAAGTAAGATCTTGAAAACCTCAAAGGATGGAGTCAGCAAAATATTCTGGGCAACCTGGTCCAGTATCTTACTGTCCTTGCAGGGAAAAGGATTTTTTTTTTCATGTGCAGTTTGAATCTTTCGTTTCAACTTCTTTCCATCATTTCATGCTCCCACCATGCTCTGCTTTGAAGACCCCAGCTCCATCTTCTTGCTGATGTCCCCAGACATGCTAAGGACCAAGCTGATGTTAGGTCCTCTTGATTCCATCTCTGGCTAAGACTCATCCAGCCCCAGTTCCTCAGCTTCTCCTCATGCAGTAAGTGTTCCAGTCCCTAACCATCTTGCTGACCCTTCATTAAACCCACTCCAGTTTATCCATGTCTTTCCTGTATTCAGGAGCCCAAAATGGAATGTGATACTGTAGATGCAGTCTAAGGAGTACTGAGTAAAAAGAAATGATTGATTCCCTCCACCTCTTGGTTATTCTTCTGGTCGTACAGACCAGGATGTAGTTGGCCCTCTTTACTGTCAATGCACATTGCTGTCTTATGCTCAGTTCCCTGTCTGCTAACACCCCAGGGCCTTTTCAGCAAAGCTACTTCCCTCAGTAATGCACTAGCCTGCATCGCTGCAGACAACACCAGTTTCACAGGCTCAGGATCCCACACTTCAGCCTCACCTGTGTCTGCTGTCATTAAATCAACCATCCTGCAGGCCCACATTTTCATTGTTCAGCCATTTACCCCTAACACAGTGATAGAAGCTCTTCTTTTTGCCTTTGATGTCCCCTGAGACTCTGATCTCCTCTTCAGCTTTGGCTTTGACACTTTTTCCTACATTGCCAATATTCCTAAATCCATCCTCCATGGCCTGTTCTGCTTTCACCTCCTTTTGAATATGAATTTCCCACTGAGCCCTGGAACACTCGCTTGTATTTCTGATGGACAATTCCTGCACTTGGAGGATGTTATCCATAAGACTTTTTGGATTTTCTGAGATCCTTTGCCCTTCGGAGTTGCCTCCCTTGTGCTCCCACCTACCAATTTTCTGACTACTGCTGAATTCTGCCTCCTGAGTCTGTAGTCTCCTCCTTCCTCCTTCCTCCTTCTCTTCATGATATTGAACTTAATGGCTGCTACAGACAGTGTTTCATATATTACCACATCTCCAGTTGTGTCTTCCTTATGAATGGCTAACAAAGCCAGATATGTGTCATCTGTTTGGTCCGTTCAGTATCTGTATCATGAATTTATTCCCAGTCACTGTCTGGAAATCCTGCTGACTGCCCTCATGCTGGGATGTTTCTCTTTTAGTAGCTGTCAGGGAGTTATATTTCCCTATGAAAACTAGGATCTGTGATGCAGAGACTTTCTTGAGCTGGTTAAGAAGAGCTTTACCCACTTTCTTACTCTGATCAGGTGGTCTGCAGCACTACATCAGTGACAGTATTCTCCAGGTAAGGACCTTCTGCTCTGGACCATAGCTGACCAGTTCAACAAGGTCTTAGTCCTCTGAAGTTCCAAGCTCCCCAAATTCCTTTTGAAACAAATTGGTGGTCAAGAACTTCTAGCAGCCCCCAGATTTCAATAGAGAATTTAAGGTGTTCAGTGGCTTAAAGGTTTGACTCAGATAAAACAGTAAAGCACAGCATCCACAGAGGAGAAGTTTCTTACAAGGGAATTTTCCCCCCTTTTTTTTTTTTTTTTGGTCCACTCAACCAAACCATTCCAGAAGCACTGAAAATCTTGTGATCCTGTATCTTTTCAGCAAATGAAGAAATACCTAGGGGGCTTGCTTCAGAAAACCCAATCAATTTCAAAGCTAGTGACTCATGAGCCTTTGTTGAATTTAGAACAAGGACAAACAGTTGTTTTGAGGAAATAAACAGCACGATTGAAAATACAAGCTTTAAATCATTTCCTGGAGGGGGTCTGCATACAAATGGTTCAAAAATGTGTTCTATCAGCATGGTTACCTTTCTTTTTCAAATCCTTAAAATCAGAACATAACGGTTAAGAGAATGGTAGCATCAGGGCCTGAAGTCTGCTGTGCAGGTACGCAACTCTTACTCTAGTCATTAGCTGGAGTGATCCAACGTCTTCTTTTGATTTCACTGGAACTAACACTAGCAAAGCATGATTACACTGGCGAAGATACGACCTTTACAGACCGTGTACCTCAGCAATAAGGCAGCTGAAAGGAACAGCCCCTGAATAGTCATCTTCGCTTTAGAATGTAAAGAAGACCTGGATTTGCAGCTTTTAACAAATTTTACTAGAAAATAAAGCAGTTGTAATAAATGCTACTCTTAGAATAAATATATAAAATCCCATTGAAAATTCCCTTCCTTAGAATAAAAAAAGAAACTTCCCTTATGCCTTCCAGAATTTAATAAAATATTCATTGATGCTGAAAGGGTGGAAGGGAAAATCTCACCACTTGTGTTTGCTCTTTTTATTTAACTCTTACCTCTCATGCTCTTTTCTCAAAGATAAAGGCGATTTATACTGATTCTTTTATTTAATTTGAGCTCTAAGAAATGAAATTCCTTGCCATTTGTAAGAAATATATTAACTGAATTCCTACTGTTTTAATTTTGTGGAGGACAGTTATGATGTCTTTACACACACTGGTTGCAGATTAAAGATCGCAGGATAGTTTTGGAAAAACAGCAGTAGAGAGTAGTCGAATGGGTCATTAGGCCTATGGCTAAGCTATGACTGTTGCAAGATGAAGGCGCTTAAAAAGTGGCATAGACATATGGCATAGACAACCTTTTCACAACACGATGTAATTGAATTGTGTAGATCCCTCCAAAAGCTGAAGAGTAGCACAGAAGTCCTTCATCTCTAACCTGACAGGTAATTTGCTCAGTCATTACTCATAAATTAATTTTTTGGCCTTGCATTTATTCACATCTCCTTTGAAATACAGTGCCACCATCTGGACACTTTGGCTGAGTAGGCAACTAACACTAGTTCTGTGACAGTTGCATCTTTTCATGCTCGCTGCTACAACAAAGATCTCAGTCTCACAGTTGGATCTATGTGGATAGATTCTTTCTATCTAGATGTAGCCCAACCAACCCAATTCATCAAACAAAGGCAGTTTTAACCAAGAAGAATATCAGCGTCTGGATCATATTTGTATGCGATTTAGTGAGATAGGACTCATGCTTTCTTCTGGAAAGCAAAGCAATCATTTCCCTAACTGGACTGACCTTTAATTTATGCACTTGTCTTAAAACAACATTCTTCTTTCTCGCACTGCTGCTTTAATTTTAATTTCATGTTAGATTTTAATATAGAACAGTACTGAAATGATAGAGGGAAATACATGTCAGAGGCTTGAATGGACAAACCTAGTATTTTCCTCTGGAAAACTACGCCCTAATTCCCAAGCTAAAAAATTTATGAAGTTTTACAGCTAGCTAACGTGTTCACAAAGTAAATATGTCCTGTTTATGCTCCTATAGAATACTTGCAATTCTTCCAGTTTTATTCTCTGTCCTTCAGCATCATACCAAATCTGAATTTACACCCAGGAAAGCTCATGGAATTTTAACTTAGTTTCCATGATAAAATTATAAAAAAGAAAATTATAATAAAAATGTGGAAGAAAATTATCTGATTTTGATTTCTAGAAGAAATATTTTTAGAGGTAGTTTTGAAAAGGCAGAGTATTCTGTACCTAATGAAGACAATCTCATTGCTAGCAAGGAAGAAATCGTGTAAAAAGAGCACTTGAAATATGCACAGGAGGTGAGAAAAGAAGTTGAAGCATTTCAAACTAAAAATTAGAAAGAAGTAAGAAGTTAAATTTAGTTAACATGATAATATTACATTATTACTATTAAAATTTCATAGAATTAGGTAAGTACTTTTCAAACATAGTATAGAAAGAAAACAATTGACATTTTATCGAGTTTTCTTCTGTACTCTGACAGCACAACCACACTCCATTGTGGTGCTCTTGCGTGTGAATTCTGTTTTCATTTGGCTGTTGAGATTGTCCAGTTACTCTGAATAAGGTTGATTTCCTGGTATACCCAAAATACATGTTGGAAAAACACATTTCAGGGGAACCATCCTGTGATAATACCTGGTTTAATGTCTGATACTTTTCCCATTTTATAGGTTCTTTGTAACTTTTTAGTGTTGTCTGAAGGGGAAATTATTTCTAATGTTATTTTACATTAAATAGATTAGTACTACTAAAGTGCTACAATGTATTCCTCTAATACCAGGCATTGCAGAGGGTAAAAGATTACATTTATCCATAAAAACACTCAAAAGTTCGAATAGAATTTTGCCTCCAACAGCAGTGGTACAGATAGGACCCAGCTATAGCCCCATGGTATAGCCCACTACATTCTGAGGTTGTATTAAAACTCTACGAATGCTCATATTGTGCTGTCATTTTTTGTGATCTCTTACACACTTATCCTGGTGCACACTGGTGACCCTTCCCCTCATGTTAACGGAATAGCACAGCGGGCTCAAATTTTGTCCATTTACAAATCTATCAAATCTATTTCACTTGCTAGAGACATCAGGAAATATTTACAACCTTATATTAAGTATGAAAAACTGTCTCAATATTCCAAGCAAAGCTTATATTTGCAGCTTTTGTGTTTCTATATATCTTTATAGTAGCTCTTTTATCTGCAAGCTCTCTGTAGATGTTCAGATGTGTAGATGTACAACATTCCCATTAATGAGTCATCAGAGCATTAGTTGTATGAGAATATATCTCTTGTGATCTGCTGAAATACTTACAGGAATGTTGACTTAGACACTAGAAAGCTGGCAAATATTTCTGGGTTTTTTTGGTTTAATTTATTGTATAGTAATCTTTCATAGTTTTCTTCACTAGGAAGAAATTATAAACTATATTACTGTATTTTAATAAAGATATTTTGGTTAAACATTTTCACAAGTCAACAGCCCACCCTTTTTCAGGGTGAATCCTTCACAATGACTTCCACTTCCTCAGTCTGCGTAAACAAGTGAAGACTGGAGCAATGATCCTCAGGTGTTTGTCAAAAGCAGAGATTTTATTAAACTTGGTGTGTGCCCTGCTCAAGAGACAGTACTACCTTTTTGAAGCTGGGATAGAAACTACTGAACGTGTAACTCATCTCAGACAGTTAGACATTCATCATGTGAAATTGGCAGCTCCTAAAACTGTCTCAAGGACCAAGTACACACAGATAGATATGATGATTTAAAGGAAAGATGTCTCATAAGAATGGAAAATGCAGGTTCAAACAGCATGAATGACAGAGATGTTTAAATTCCATCTTCCCATAAAGATACCCTTGAGAAGGAGTATCTCTGGAGCACACTAGCAGGTGGAGAAACTATAAGCCTCAGACTGAAGCAGGAACACATTGAAGTAGGAACAAATTTTATTATCTTATAGTTCCAAATGCACTCCTCATTTTGCTTTGAAAATATCAGCATTTTCCAGACAGACTTTTTTAACAGGAAACGGCCTTTCCATCTGTCTTAAAATCTAGTTAGTTGCCCACGGTTTTACTTCAGCTCTCTTACAATTGCTGACATATGTGCAACTTTCCCTAACTTCTTGATTTGAAAAACAGTCTTGGAGTGTTCTACTCCAATTATGTTGGAGTCTCATTTACAAAAGTAGTTGAAGCAAAACTGTTGAATTTTATATTACAGAGATGGACCTTCCTGCCTACTAAATCATTCACATCCTTGAGAGACATTGCCTGGGTGATCAGGTAAACAATGTCCCAAAGTATCACTTCTACACGACTGAGATGTGCCCTTCCCATAGTGTTTGTAGGAGTCTCTTTCTGAGCTGCAGAGTATAAAATCACAGAACCATTTTGGTTGGAAGAGACATATAAGATTATCGAGTCCAACTCTTCACATTGCAATGCCAGATCATCACTAAACCATGTCCCTAAGGACCACATCAACACATCTTTTAAGTACCTCCAGGGATGGTGATTCCACCACCACCCTACACATCTTTTAAGTACCTCCAGGGATGGTGATTCCACCACCACCCTGGGCAGCCTGTTCTAATGCTTGACAACCCTTTCTTTAAAGAAATTTTTCCCAATATCCAACCTAACTCTCCCCTGGCACAGCTTGAGGCCGTTTCCTACCGTCCTATCATTTGTTACTTGGGAGAACAGACTACCCCCACCTCGCTACAACCTCCTTCCAGGTAGTTGCAGAGAGTGACAAGGTGTCCCTTCAGACTCATTTAATGTGTAGGATGTTTTGTTCTGAAGGTGAGAATATTTCTACGGCTCAGAGCAGGCTCTTCATGTCACTATGATGCAACAACTGTTTGGGCACGGTTAAATTAATAAATTTCCTAAATTTTTTTTCTGCATCAAACTGTTAGCATCCTGTCAAATTCCCACAGAACTGTTCTCCACAGGTCAGTCAGCTGAGGAGTATTTTCGGTGCTAGAACAGTGGTATTGAAGAGTAAAGAGCAGTGTAACCTCATAACAAAAAATTGACTCAAGAGAAGAGAACGGTTTCCAATTAACATTCCAGTCACCCTTCACCCACTCTGCCCTTACTGACAACACCTGAGGAAGTACTTGTCTACTGCTGTTCAGCTGTTGGTAATTGCAAGACATCTGAAGTTGAATCATGGACAGCTAACTAAATGTTTAAAGAAATAAAAAGAATATTTCACCTTAAAAAGGCTATGGCTGAGAAATCATGGCTTTTTCAAATCTAAATGAACTCCTTCACAATTTTCTGGAGTGCTGTAGGACCATAAGATGAACTGCAATGATGTAATGGAAATTAAGTTAAACACAGGCTGAAGGCTCTCATTAGCACAGCTGGGAACACAGAGTGAAATAAAATGCAGAAGCTGGTGTTTTATAACAGCTTTTTGCCTATGAGAAATCCCTGTGATATGATCTAAACTGCAGTAGTCTGCACACCCCAAAGCGGAGAGCTTGCCAAAGAAATTCCCTTTGTTTTGCCTCATATATATATTTGTAACATACAAATCCATCCTTAAGCCCAAACTTTTGCTATATATCACTATAGTAATATACATACCATTACAGTGATTATTACAATATCATTACATTGATACTCAGAGAGCTTTATTACAAATCTGATGAGTAACAAAGTAAAGAAAAAGAACAAATAATTTAGAATAATAATTAGTAGTAGTAGCAACCATTTTTAGGATTTGAAACCTCACATATCTAACCAGTCTTTGCTAAGCTGAGCTTTGTAAGAAATGATGACCATGAACATCAAAAGAGTTACAGCTCCTAAAACGAAAAGTGCAGTGTTAATACTTTATTAGAAATAAGTGTTGCAGTGAATAGTCAAAACTGCAGGAAGGACATGCAAGTAATCGTAGTTAATGGCAATGTTAAGATATGCAGATGGTGCAACTGGGGTGTGTGAGTGCAGCCTAGGACGGTGTATCAGCCATTTTCAGTCTAGTTAGTACGTGTATGAAATACAACAGCGCCATAGCTTAGCTCACAGACTTTGGTAGAAGCTAGCAAAGAGCGTGCAGATGCAAGTTCTCTGAACCCATTCTGGAAGCGGTGCCACAGAATCTGCACTGCTGTTACCTGTGCCGTTAGCGTGGCAGTGCTGCTCTCATGCCACAGCCTGGCCTTCAGCTGCAGAGCACACATACCCTGCAACAAGCCTTCTCACACACATTGCGGTCACACATCGCAATTGCACAGCAGTCATACCTTAATGATTCCTTTCAGCGTGCTCAGTCTTACATGCCAAAAGGCTTCTGTTTGCTGGGTATAAAGAAATTCTCTGCTTTAGGTGTTGCTCTGAGTTTGATCCCTTCAGGCATCTGTCTCTTTTTCTGCAGCTCCATGCATCTAGTTACAGTTAGCAATTCCTAATGTTAGGATACGATCTCTTCTCACGAGGGCAGACAGTATCACTCTTTATTTTATTGCACCATCTGGCTTTGTAGCTTTATCTAAAGAAAAACACATGGGCAACTTCTGAACACGTGCGAATAAACCATGTGCAACAGGCTGAGGAAAACATCTGCCACTTTAACCTCTTACTTGCCAGATACCTTCCACAAGTAGATGTCATTCCGCAGCGTAGCTGTCAAGTCAAAAGGTGGCCCATGCCTTCCCAGGTTCCATACAGTGAAGCTGCCTGTGGAAGGAGGGAAATGCAGTGTGCAGGTGTGCTGTGCACCTGCTCCTGGGACAGCTGCCGGAGCAGCTTCTCTTTCCCAAGAGGGTGCTGCAAAAGGAAGGGCTGTATCTGCTGCTGGAAAGCGTAGGGGTTGGGGGAGAACCAAGCTCTAGTAGCACAGCTCACCTTCTAGACAAATTCCTCTGAACTGGTATTAAAATGTTACCCAGGCCTATGCCCTTAGGCCTGTCTGTTATCGAACCCACTCTGAAAAATGAGTTTGACAATAGCGAAACATTCTGCACAATCCTGAGCTCTGATTCTGAAAACCTCCATAGAGGATGTCAGCAGAAATGAAGGTGGAAACTCTCAGCTTGCTTCTCATCTCTCAGAAAGATTTAAATGCAAAAAGTGTTCCAGATTCATGTGTATATTTTCATATACATACACATGCACTTATTAAATTTGTTTTAAGGTACAAATAATTGTAAAGACAAATGAGGAAACGGGTAAAAAGAGAGTCTTTCCCTTTTTCTTTGGAAAAAGACTGTGGCTGGCACCATTTGAAGACACTTTTTAGAGTTCCCCTTTCTAGATAAGATTTTGCAGAGGTTTCCCTTGGGGCAGTAGCAGTGAAGATGGGCAGCAGTGACCTCCATTCTTCCTTTCCTGGAACAGGACGGCACTTGGAATCCCTTTGCTCCAATTTCAGGGCACCGCATCAGGAGTATCGCTATTTTTTTCTCTTGCTCTCAGAGAGACTAGCAACGCCTGAATTTCTTGCACTTCCTCATGAGCCTCTGGCACTTTAACATTTATTCAGAGTTTGGTTGACCTCTGCTGCCTTTATGTATCTTTAAAGTTCATTCCTGTGCAACTGTCAATACGTCTATTTTGCAACTTTGAAATAAGAAGCTTTAGGGTGAATAAAATGACGCTTGTAACTGTTCAGTCATGTGTGGTTGTGATTTTAAAGATCTTGCTATTTTCGGTTGACTTCTTACTAATACTACATCTATTTTCATCTACATCTTCAGAAAATACATTGCATTTTCTAACCACTTTACCTTGTAGTTCATGAAGCAGACTATAAGGTAGAAATATAAGTAGATTTGGGGGACAAAATTTACCTCAAAAAATATTTTCTGGACCGAAGTTTTGTTTACTCTTCCATCAACTATAATTCTACACCCAGCCTTTCCCAGGCTTTATCATCATAAAACAGAAAGCAGAAAGTAGACCTTAAGCAGCGTACAATGACTTTGATATGATATCAGAACTGAAGTAGGGCCCTCAGACTATATGAAATGCACTAGTGAGTGAGTGTTGAGATTGAGGTCAAGTTCTAGGAGAGTTCCCAAGGAAATAAGTGAATACCATGGGGCAGTTTAATTCTCTGCTGAAAAGAGACATGACCATCACCGAATTTGGTCTAATTTGTCACATTATATGTGACATTCTCATCTGTATATATATGCCAGTGTTCTAGCACCAACTCTGTTCCTACTTTGGCCATTATAGATCACTACAATAGAATTGTAAGACTAATAGAAAGATTTTAGGGTGTCTTTTCCAGCTTAGGACCACAAAAAACCCCTGTGCTGTGTTTTACCTTTATCAATCAGTCCTATGTGAGGAGTAAGCTGAAGGGGGTACAAAGTCAATCAGCTACCTCAGGTGGAGTGTTGCAAACTCAGCTGTCCTAACTCAAAGCAAGACCCATTCTGTTTTCTGGTCTATGGCATGGAACACATGTAGGCAGCACAGATAGTATGACAAGAGATGGAAAAGGGCATATTTGTTGAAAAAAAAAGTCTATTTTATCCTCAGAAGCCGTTGCCTTTCAAACCTGCGTTTGCAATGTAAAGTTCCCATGTTCTCTATCTCCTTGGGTGTCTTTTAGACTGTCAGGGGAGGCAGAGAATCAAGTGTAGTCTAACCGGTATTCTCATGAGATGTTTTTTGCCATTCCGGAAACATAGTTCGGTTGTGGTCAGGTGTGCTCTGCAGCAGCAGGAGATGGCTAGGGAGTGTCTCACAGGAGATTTTGTCATAAACAAAGCTGGAGGTGGTGTAGTCATGAGACTCATTCCTTACAAGAGGGAGATGCAATCTTTGCTCTGAAAAGAAAAACATCCGCTATTCTTAACGAGTCATGCCAGCTGGCTGCCTGCAAGCCCCAGGGACCGAGCAGGTGTCTCAGGAGGTTCCCCTTACCAGCACCATGTCACCCAGCTCCTCCTTTCAGCAAGGAGCATTTCCCATTGTACCAGGCTATGCAGAGCACCATTGTCTAGTTATCTGCCAGCCACATTCATCTTGTTTAAATCAGAATACCTCTACTGACATTCTACTAACATACTTTTTCACCTCATATGGCTACTCATATTATCTGATGCCTTCTGCTTTTTATCAGACTATATCCTTTTCTAGCATAGACAACTTCCTTTGGAGTTTAGTTTTTCTTCTCAGTATTGAATCTGTTTTAATTTTGTTAATTTCTTTTTTATGTTCACACTTCCCCTCTCCTTCCCTACCTCACTGTGATTCTTCCATTCTCCTTTTTTACGCATCTATGTCTACATCCTCACAATTCTTTTTTCTCCCTTCTTCTTCCTGCTTCTTTCAATTTCTTCCATTTCTCCCACACAGAAAACAACAGGTTTTATGAACCTCAACATTTGAACCTTGGGGACAGTTCTGTTTAATATCTTTATCAAGGAACTGGACAAAGGGATTGAGTGCACCCTCACTAAGATTGCAGACAACACCAAATTGGGAGGGAGTGTTGATCTGTGTGACAGTAGGGAGGCTCCACGGAGAGATATGGACAGGCTGGGTTGATGGTCGGAGGCCAATGGCATGAGGTCAACAAAGACAAGATATGGGTCCTGCACTTGTTGTGACCCTGCACAGGGTCACAACAATCTCCTGCAATGCTACGGGCTTGGAGAAGGGTAGCTAGAAAGCTACCCATTGGAAAAGGACCTGGGTGTGTTGGTTAACAGCCATTTGAACAGGAACCTGTAGAGTGCCCGTGTGGCGAAGAAGTTCGATGGCTTCCTGGCTTGTATCAGAAATAGTGAGGCCAGCAGGTGTCAGGAAGTGATTGTTCCCCTGTACTTGGCACTGGTAAGGCCACAGCTCAAATCCTGTGTCCAGTTTTGAGCCCCCCGCTACAGGAAGAACACTGAGGTGCTAGATCGTGTTCAGAGAAGAGCAACAAAGCTAAAGAAGGGTTTAGAGCACAAGTCTTATGAGGAGAGGCTGAGGGAACTTACGTTGTTTAGTTTGGAGAGAAGGAAACTGAGGATAAGGAGCGATAAGGAGACCTTATCACTCTCTACAACTACCTGATAGGAGGTTACAGCAAGGTGGGTGTTGGTGGGTCTTTTCCCAAGTAACAAATGATTGGATGAAAGGATATGGCCTCAAGTTTGCCAGGATAGGTTTAGGTTGGATATTAGGAAAAATGTCTTTATAGAAAGGGTTGAGGAGCACTGAAACAGGCTGCCAGGGGAAGTGATGGAATCACCATCCCTGCAGCTATTTAAAAGACATATAGATGTGGTGCTTAGGGACGTGGCTTAGTAGTGGATGTGGTAGTGTTGGGTTAATAGTTGTACTCAATGATCTTAAAGGAGTTTTCCATCCTAAATGATTCTGTGATTCTATGATTAACAATTTCTTTTGCTTCCTTTCTAATCAAATTGATAGCACTAACATTACGGTGTTGGATTAACCCATTTTTCAGTGACATTTCCAGACTGGGAATTTAAATCAAACTAATTCATCCACTATGAATATAAATCTCTGATAGGAATTCTTTTATATGAAGTTTTGACAAAAAAAAAATCTTCAAATCCAACTCCTTTAGTTAAAAACCAAACACTGAATTTACAATGAATTTACAATTAATCCCCTCCCACACATACATCCCACTTCATTAAACACCTTTCCTCTGCTTAAGGTCATCACAATAGTTTTGTCTCCTAACTTCACAGTGCTGAGTCTAGAATTACTGCTTTTTAGATTTTTATTTCCACTCCTGAGGAATTGTTTAGGTTGTGAGCAATGTCCTTTTTTTTTCAGGCTAATTGAAGAAGGCTACTATCTGACATCGTCTCTTGTTCAGAATCCCTGAAACGGACCAGAAATGTAAAGAGTTTATTAAATTCAGTAGAATGTTTTCCACTTTGAAGCTCCTTTACCAAAAGCACTAGCTAGAACAATAATTTTCAAGGAATATGATTTCCTGTCTCTTGAGAGAAAACAAAACACTAACGACAATCAGGTAGATATCAAAGTTTAATGCTTGTCCTTCAGTTTTCTGATGTCAATGATTTAAAGAGGACATTGCTTTTCTATAGTTTTAGGAGGAACTCTAAAGGACTTAGCAAATAGATGGTGGTCAAAGAAGCTGCATAATACAGTCTAAGCTCATGTGAATGACAAATCTGGGTGTCTGTGTCCTTTTGGAAACCCTCAGAGTCCTCATCTGACAGGAGTGAGATTATCTGTCATCTTTAAATCATCGAAGCCTGAGATCAAACAAGGCTCCTAATCTTAACATTTCTTTTCCTGCCTGTCTTGGTGTAATTGTCAAGGTCAGAACCTGCAGCTATAGTGCCTGTTCCTAACTGCCGAGACAGTGGTGAAGGAAGTTGCAAATGGATGCGAAGTGCAGGTGGGGCAGCGGAGAGAGAAATCCATCTTTCAGAGAAGGGAACACAAATTTTCAAATACTCTCTGTACATTGCATAGGGAAAACAGAGTTTAAGTATCTTCTAAGTACTGAGTAACAAGTCAGTTCAGCCTTTTATCTTCTATCAACCTTTCTTAATACTTTCTCTTCCCT
>NW_010405307.1:31953-34019 GCF_000710305.1 Buceros rhinoceros silvestris | reverse complement strand
ACACTTACGTTAGCCAAGGACTTGCTCTCATCTTATTCTCTTTTACTATATCGTGTTCTATTATAAAAGGCACAGCACAATATGGGGCAGTTACAATTAAATTATTGTCTTTGTTACCAAGGACTGCTAGGCACCATAAATATTGTTTTCTGATAGTCCAGGTCCATATATATCTCTTCTAAAGAGCTCTACCACTCAGTCTCAGCAAAAGCTGCCTGTGCCTGAGCCAGCGCCCGGGAGGGGCCACAGCAGCAGAAGGAAGGAAGTGAACTCGTGTGCCATTATATTAGGCTGAAACATCTTCTCAGGACTTAACATTCACTGGCAAATCATTATTTCCAGTTTTGAAGTTTCCCACATTGAGGATGAAGGTCTGGGTCAGTCTGTGGTTACTGAGTTGTGGTTTCGAGGTAGATTATATGCTAAAGATACAATGACTGGCCAATAAGCCACTCTTTGAGCAAAGCGTAACTACACCCTTGCATGTGCATGTAATTCCCTTTTCTCATTCTTTCCATAGAGACAAGCACTAAATTAATAAGATAACAAAAGTACATTTTCTGCTGCAGGGGACAGGTCAGAATGGATTTACTGTAACCCTTTTGCTGAACGAATAGTGCACTGAATGTTCTTTAGATTCCTGTGGTCGGAATGCATAAGCGTCCTTTAGTACAGTTTCTGAACTTTTTTTGATTGAGTACAGACTCCCGATACGTCTAAATTTATTTATTTATAAATTATATGCATGTACTTCTTTGCTATATGTGCTGCACATTATAAATCATACACCATCCTTTTAAAAGAATGAGATAAAGATGAAACAAACACTATATTAAATTTTTTAAATCTTCTATCTTACTTATTAATGCAACAATAACAAAAATTTCTTCCTGCACTCCGCTGGATTGTCTTGCACACCCTCTGGGGTGTATGCACACCCACAGACTTTGGAGACCACTGTTTTAATGGATGTGTTATAGTGGGCTGTGCACCTTCTCAGAAGCAGTGGTAGCAGCAGCAGCAACAAACCATAACCTGCCAGAGACAAGACACTTTTAAAAACACATTCACAAGAATTTTTCAGTCTTTGAGGTCTAATTCATCTTCTGTTTTGAGTCTTCTGGAGTATCTGTGGCTGGTTTGAGTTAAAAACATTGTTATTATGGCATTAGGAAGTGATGAAGACTTGACCGTAGCTGTCTGCTCACTTCCTTTTGAATAGAATCATAGAAATTAAATAAAATAGCGTTTGTCATTTATTTAATTGTTTGGAAATGACTGTTAATTAAAAAGTACTGGAAGAAGGCAGATGCATTTCCAGTATTGACTTCAGTATGTGAATCAACATTGTAATCTGAAACACTCTTGCATTTAGACCTGAATGAATGGTATATCATATATCTTTGAGCCTACCACAAATATTACCATTAATTCAAATCCATTTTTTAAATTCTGAAGATATTTTAAAATTTTCTTTGGACTTCCCACTTAAAATATTTATGTAAATCCTGTAAAGCATTGTAGCCTTTTTCCTATAAAGGCCATACATTTGAACTCCTAACATTTTGCCAGTAGCAGAATACAGAGGAGCAACCGCCTCCGGAACAGTTCTTCCCCAAACCAGGACTTTGATGTGCATCCAGAGCACAAAGGGAAAGGGTGACCTAGGCTGGACTGAACTTCTGTAAAGAACAGACTTCATCCCTCTGATCTGCTGTCTCTGATGCACAGGCCACCACGGCGTAAATCTTCCATAAAAACTCCTATCTTGAACTTTTCAGGGAAAAGTCCCATAAGATTTACACCAGTTAATTACAATTGTACTCGATAAGTTCTGTAAACCTAGTATTTTAAACTTGCTTTTCTGTTTCCCGTCCCTCAGAAAAATCAAATTTTGTGTTCAGCTTCTTATTTTTCTCACTCTGATAGCTCCAGCTCCATTTACATACCACTTGCCAAGTTGCAATGATCTGGGTAGGCTCACATCTGTCCTTAGGCATAATTAAGGAGCTGTTGAACCACAACATGTGGAAAAACATGGATAGCAGAAAGTTCACTGAAAATCT